>NC_089314.1:27558089-27796025 GCF_036669915.1 Pocillopora verrucosa | reverse complement strand
GTATCTCCATCGTCCTCCTTTGATATTTTGGATGAGCGCCATTGACTCTACGGAAAAGAACGTCCCATATGGCGAAACAAATACACTAATGTTATTATACCCCAGTTTGGTAACAGGGGGGGCGCAGTCTCGGCGGCGAGCTAGATTTTTTACTGCTGTGCAGTAATTTTGGACCCTCCCGCAGGGGGAGTCAGAACACAAACAAAGAGTAATACTTAGTAATAATACTCTACAATGCCACGCACCAACAGTGTCTCAAAAGTCTTTTACTATTTAACTGCCTTGTTTTATAGGAATTCTTTTTTTTTTCCTTCTCCTTTTAAACACTCACGCAGGGCGATTGCCAACCTGTCAAACAGGTCTTTTTACAGGAACAAATAACAAACAATCCGAATAACCGTGTAAATATCGGCAGGATATTTGTGCTCGTTCGCAATTGAGTAGTACTCAAATCAAGCTATGGTATTATTTATTTTTCACGCAACTTTGTCACCGTGCATAATTTGCTCTCCACTCTGGCTTAGCCCCTCCATATCTACTTCATCATCTTTTAACTTTTTTAATTCACTAGTTTAGTATAAAAAATTTTTATAAGATTAAAGAAATACTAGGCAGGAAAACCATAGATACAACAGCTCGTTTTAACCTGTGTTTTTTCTTGGGTGTTTGGAAGCTTTTATAAGGACATAAATGATAATTCCAGATGTATACAGTATCACACATTTGAACTTTGGATTATGATCCTGAACTAAGAATTACACTAACCTTCAACTACTTCAGTCACTCTGGTCCAGAAGTCCTACCCTCTTTTGGAATCTTCCTCTTACTCTCATCTAGATCAAGATCAAAAGTTATGAGAGGATAAATACAAAAATTTCAGTCGTTCTCCCTTTTTTTCTTCGACTTACATATGTCACAGGTTGGACACCCCTATTGTTTGCAAAGTCCCTTACAAATTCTATATCTGTTTTTTCTCATTTCTTACAAAGTCTTAAAAATGATTTGCCCATTAGATAATAATTTCTAAGGAAGTTGAGCGATAATCTCCGTAGACAACATAGTAGGAACCAGAAGACAGATTTTCATATTTCTTCTTAGAGGAAGCCATCATTTAAATCAAAAGTAGATCTTTAATTATTTTAATACTCTCCTCACCAAGCTGCAAAGGCTCTCTTGCATTAATCTTTTGATGAGCCGTCAAAGGACTTTACAACTAGGCCAAGATCTTTCACCCTACACACTGCAACACCAGCATGCATTCTCTATACATTGGTCGCCTATGGGGCACTGACTATGATAGTTTAGCTAAGAACAGAGGCGGTTTCAGTATTTTATGTATTTTCTTTAACTGTCATCAAGCCTAAAGTTTGGTCAAGGCGTGGTACTTATGTGAAAAAATAAAGAGCTTGTTTCCCTACTGGGGTGGAAGGTGAAAGAACCTGGAAAGACAGAAGTCTCCGTCAGTCTCTACTAAGAAATTATGTACTATAAGTGTTCTACACCTTTAACAAAAACCAAGCCACTTTAAGTACAGATCTGCAGCTTCAAAAACAATGTTTTGAGCCCATGGACTAGACGTTAAAAGACATAACTCTTCTCACTCAATTATCCAACCTTTGAGGTGAGAGGGGGGACGGCTACAATGGGGTGGGGGGGATTTGGATAGTGGGAAAGATGGTGGCAGGCACTTCAGAAAAACAATTAAACCCTTCTGGGTGTAAAAATCAAGTAGAGGAAATCAGTGTTGCACCCCTCTCGCTAGATTAGATAACAACAGGATAGGCAGAATCGAACACCTTTTGCCCACTGTATACGCAGATGAGCACGGAATCACTACTGTACAATTTCAACCCCTGAATCACAACATTATTGTCATGAGATGATCATCAAACAAAAAGCTCTTGCGTATTAAACATATTCTCTTTTGGTTTGCACCCTTAGAAATGTTTTCAGATACAGTGTGAAGAATAATCATACTAATTTTTAGGAATGTAATGGTGTTAAGAGACTCCAAAGGTGGAGAGTCCGAACAAATGGTTAGCAAATGACGAAATTTTTTGACAAATGATTTGTTTGGAGAATTTATTAGTGTTGGAGAAATATATTGTTGACAACTAACCACTCTCCTTATTGATGTTTTCCTTTATTTTCATCACTTTTCCACTATGACCATGAATGGATTTTGTGGGGAAACAATTCTGTCTTAGTCAATCCAGGAAGTTAAAAGAATTCCCTTTACTTGTTAGCAAATTCTTCAGTTACCAGTCGCAGTTACGCAGGCTCTCAATTTATTTGTGGCATGGGTGATTTAGACCCGCATGTGTGAGTGAGATTAGTCCGACTCACTTATGTGCATGTCACTCTACTGTCACTTGATTATACAACTGTACTGCTACTCATCTGGCTTCAAGCATGTCTGGTATTTTCCCGCCTCTTCTTGAACAAACTGTCAAATGTTTTACCTTTTGCAGGTCCCCAGAACACTCAATAACTTTGTCTTGTCTATTTTGATTTTCTTGGTACCTGAAGACAAACTATAAGGCAAGAGTCCATTAGAGTTATGATTTGAATTACATATTTAAGTTGACAGAAAAAAAACAACAACAACGAACTGTTTGAAACTAACCTGCAAGCTGTATAAAGTGCAGTTGCATTAATATTGGGTGACTCTATCTTCTACTTCTTTTACAAACTCCTGTTTATACCTAAGATAATGTAAGACTATGTAATAGAAATTGCAGGTTCTTTTCCACCTTGGCCTTTCAGTACTACAAAAACCGTAAATATTGCAATTACAATAGAAGCTTGGGAGGTAATGAACGGACAGGAAACAAAGAAACGTTACAAATAAACTGAGCTTACAATGAACTACTCCAGATATTATGAAAGAATCATGAAAAAATTGTACAGTTAGAGTACAGACTTCTATGAAAGAATTCATGCACCCATGAACCATCAAAAGGTTTGGAAAAGCTGGGAACCCTGTATTTGTTTCACAGGACAGACCTCTCACCTTTTCACACCAAATCTCCCTTTTTCCTAACGAAAAAGACCAGATTATTCTGTCTTTTTCGTGTATCCCCTATCCTCATCTTCTCCTCTTCCCCTCCCCCCTACACGGTATCCCCCAACTACCCATCCCCTCACTTCACTTTCTCTCCCTCTCTCTCTTAGTTTCCATTAAACCTTCCTTAACCCTTTTTTATCCTTAAATTTCCAAGATTTCATTCATTCAGTAATTCTCCTTACTGTCTGCTATACAATTCTTATGACATTGGTCCTAAGAATTAGGTATAAAGATCAACTAATAATACCCTATTTATTTTTTTCTCTATTCTCAACACAGTGTCGGCTAATATTTGTTGAGATTGTCAGGAGAAATTCGGCCCCTGGTGGTAAAAGGGGTTAATTAGCAAATCTATTTCTTAGGTAAACTTTGAATAGCTAACCCTACAGGATTTATGTCATTTTAAATTTCAAGAGGCCAGCAAAATTTTTGAGGGTGACAAGGGAGGTGACATCAGATTAGTGATCAGAATCCCCTTTCTTGTCTCCAAGCAGAAGAATTTTATAATAAATATCACCTTAACTAACATTTTGTATAACACCTTATGACCTCGCTAAGAGATCTGAACCTTTTACAACCGTTGTCCCCCCAAAAAGACAGCCTTTCCTCTCACAGGTGTCAATTTGCAATATCAAGGGTACAATAGGGGAAATACCTTCAGGGCATGAAATAACAGAAATGATCATAGATTCAATGAGGCTCTCGATAGTAATAGAAAATATACTTGAAATGTACAATAAGAAATGTATAAAAAACAGTAATGGAGAGTATACAAACTGATATATGGTATGTAAAGGGCTAGGTATTATACTGGCCACCCTTTGGTGTCTTGCTGTGGCCAGGTCTGGAAGCCTCCATACAACCAAATTGTACAGCAAGATCTTAATAGTAAACTCCTTTTGTTTTCCCAACAGACACTCAATTGTTTTAAAGTCATGGAGGATAAGCGTTCTTTAGTCATTCCAGAAGCTGAAGATTGCAACATTCTATAACAAAAATAAAAGGGTGAGACCGTGCAACCTTAGTCTTATACTGAAAAATTGTTGAGGATTTTCACATTATCTACGTACATCCCTGTCACTAAACATTGTTTCAAGTTCCATACTGGTTGTTATGAACTAAGTTTTCGCTGGCATATACATATACCACCCAGATAAAAGGCATACAGGCCTCAGATCATAGAAGAAAACAATTTTCCATTACATACAATATGGACTGGAAAAATGAGCTAGTTAGATATTTATCCATATTTCTAGGTTCTAATAACGGGGGGAATACCGTTGTATCAAAGCAACCAGACCTTTGAATTAGGAGGAAGTACAGTGAAATACAGCTTGCTTTACTACATATCCATCATAGCACACATACTCATCCTGTCCTGTAATAATGGCCATGACAAGCTTGAATTATGGTACATATGATTTACCATGAAAAATCTTGATTGGTCTATGAGGAGCATTTAATTTGATATGCAACTGCATGTGAAGTTGAACATGATAACCCACATCTGTTGTAATATTGCATTTGCATTCCAAGTTGCAAAGTCTGCCTAATTCTAGGCCCTTGTTAGAGAGTAGTGTAATATTTGCATGATTAAAGATGTTAAAATGAATAATCCTGGAATTTTTTTTCGCCATGATGAAAATCATATGAAAAATCAACCCTTGTGGTCCTGTTATCTGCCTTTTTCCTTTGGCTTCGGCAGATAACTCAGACCTCATTTTTGGCTATAATTCATGTCATAGAGTAAGATTTATGCACAGCTTCATAAAACCTCATTATGCCTACATTTCTTGATCACCCCAATAAACAATGATGGCAAAGACAACAGATTACCTTTGGATAAGAACAGCCGACTACTGGCTTTTGTTATAGAATAGTATGGTGCTATGCAGAAATCTTACTCAGAGATGTGGATCATTTAATAGCAGGTATACGTTTCCAAAATACATTGAGAGGTAAACAGTCACATTTTTTCTGTATCGCCCTCTCAGAGTACACATGTCCTTGACATTCCCTTATCAGGTTTTACCACAAACAGTACAAACAACTCATCTCTTTTTCCCCAGCTAACCCCACCGCCTCAGCCGGACAGGAGAATCGGATTTGAACACAGGCAAAACATCATCTTGATCAGTTCAAGTGTTTAATGTTGTATAATTAACAGTTTTTGTAGATCGACAAAAATTTATGCAAGAGGCTTTCCACAGAAATTATGAGGACAAGACAATGAGATAAACTAACAGTATCGATACAGCCGTACATAACACTGATAGAAGGGGGAAAAAAAAATGAGTTGCACTTCGTTGTCAAGTGACTGTCCATGTGTGTTTGTCGTGGCAGAATGAATAAGAAAAAATGTAAATGTCTACAGTACCCTATCATCGGACCTTTTGATTATTTCGCTGCGATCTCGAGACAGATATACAGATTTAGAAACACTTGTTAAATTCATAGAGCAACCACGAACATTCATCAATCGACTCCAGCTCAGCTGCTTTCTTCAAGACCATCTAAAGTTGTTATTCCGAGTCTCTTAGACCAAGATCGTTGCGTTTCATTCTCACATTTTGTTTCTGCCCAATGGAAATTTTCGCGGCAAAAATAACATTGGCGTCTCAGTCTAACCTCGAGTGAAAAACACGCTAGTACTTAGTTTCCTCTCCACAACCAAGGAATTTTTCGTTCTTTAACTTTGTAGAGTTTATGACTTGGAGTATAGCCTTTGAGCAGGCAAGCGAACCGAGTAAGTTAAACTATTAATATAATTCTTGATCAGTGTTGACGTAAGAGAATAACGCTACTATAATCACTAATCAACAAATTAAAGCAGATGCGAGCTTAAGAGCCACCTTATAATATTTCAGTGTTAGTGGAGCAGCTTTAAAGTAGCTGGTTAACTCCTTCCTGTCATGGTTTGTTTTAACTCAGGCAGTAGATCTTACCTATATCTGATGAGACGAACAGAATCTTCAAAACTGAATGGGTGAGGACCTGGGGGGGGAGCATAGGCTTTCGTTAAACATTTGAACCCCTTACGTGATTGAGATGTAGCTTCTCCTCGTAATTTCAAAACAAATATCGTTCTAAAGAAAAGTGTGAATGAGAATAGACAACTTTTCATTAAAAAGCTGTTTACTAGAATATAATTCTAACTCTTTTAACTGATTCACACTGCAATACATAACAGCTCAAAAGGAAGGAATTACGTATCAGACCTTCAAGGGCGTAGCCAGGGGATTGCCCGTGACCCCCCCCCCCTCCTTTGTGAGCCTTGTTTGAGCAAACAGTATTATTCAGATGGCGAAAACAGATAATTACCCTCTGTTTGACACAGTGTGGACCCCCCTCCGCTTTGAAAAGTCCTGTCTGCACTCCTGGATCATCGTAAGAAGAAATTAGAATTTCAAGTCAGTGTTAGCAGGAAAAAGGAAGATTTGCACCACTGGCATAGTAGGGTGTTTTTTTAAGGAAATTATCATGACAAGTTGACCAGAGATTCCCCAGGGGTTGCTTTCATTTATCACTAACTTTTTCAAGAGAGCAACAGCCAAGAACTGATTTGCAGTTGCAGTGAAATTATTTATAAACTTCATTGCACTAAAAGTAAAAGAATTTCAGTTTTTTTTTTCCACAGAACAAATTTAAATCCATTTTTTACTCAGTCGCCTACCCTGAATAATGATGTAAGCTTCTTGTGCTAAGTTGTATGACAAAACTGATGTGGTACCCAGCAATGGATGGAATACAAACTTAAAGAAGTTGCTGAAAAAGTAAGCATGCACTAAAACTGGTGCAATGCAAACAATATAACACAATCTTAAGAAATGATTTTCATCTGAGTGTTAAGTAACGAGTTAAAAGCCAACTAGAATAAAGATAGTCTCACCTCCTCAAGACTCCCTCTTCCAGGAACTCATCACCAGCTTATTTCACATTAAACTTCAATTAACAAACAGTGACAAATATTATCATTCTCAGGTATGTTCTACAACCAAGTTTCTTCTAGATGTCAGTTTTCATGCATAAAGCGGAATGAAATCGAAAAAAGAAAACAGCTATGAAACATGTCTTATAACAAGTCTTTCTCTGCAGAAGCAACGATATCACCCGTGAGTCCTTCACATATATTGTATGACGTTTCTCTATCATCATCATTGTTTTATCTACTCATCTCTAAGCTTCATACCTTGGCTAAGGTTCCTTTATCTCTAACAATCAAGCAGCGGGCATGTACCGTCAAAAAATTGTGATAACCTCAGCTATACTCAAATTATTTGAGTTGATGAATATTTGACGTATGTGAAAAATATTCTTCAGCAGCTATATTTACAGGGCATTTTTTTTTTCTGAGAATCTAACCTTCTTTTCCACTGACTGTTTTATAGTAAAACAGGGGTTTCAATAACTTTTTCTGTTAGCGGTTGCCGATAGTGTAGCGGGGGAGCTGTGCCCAGAAAGGGGCCTTAAGGCGAAATGCAAACACCG
This sequence comes from Pocillopora verrucosa, assembly GCF_036669915.1. Classification (NCBI taxonomy): domain Eukaryota; kingdom Metazoa; phylum Cnidaria; class Anthozoa; order Scleractinia; family Pocilloporidae; genus Pocillopora; species Pocillopora verrucosa. The sequence continues at coordinate 27,788,470 of NC_089314.1, read as the reverse complement.
GAGCCTTCTCGCATACCGAGTAGTAAACAGATGGCGGTAATAGGTCTTACAGGCGGTGGTAGACCGCCTTACCTGGCTTTATTGAAACTCCTGTGTAAAAACTTTGATAAAATTTCTCACTACTAACTTCTTCCATAGCGACTTTGGAAGTTTGTATTTGTGTTGTGACTCATCACAAGAGGGCAGGTTGAGGCCTTCGTAAAATGTTCTTCGGAAGATTTCGAGTTCTTTCTTCGTTCTCTCTTGTTTGAGCTACAGTAACTTCCCAAATGCTGTACGAAAAACTATTATGGAAAATATTTCAGCAAAAGCTGTTAAGAATTCAACTGGTATCTTCGCGTGGCATTGCTTTTCTACCGTTTTTAGTGTTATAATGAAATTTTATTACACCCGTGATGGATTTCTGAGCCGAATTGTTTGAAAATAGTGCTCTTAGAAGTGAGTTTCAAAGACGTTTACCTCAGCTTATCCAAAGTTAATTTTCAAATATATTTATTGACTTTTTTTACCCGGAACTGATCCGTTTTATCGACAATCAAACAATCAATCAGTCAATCTTACGATATTTATAACCTCGCCAAGGTCATTTGCTTCATTCCCAATTCTGCTGCGTAAAACCCGTTTTCCTTGAGTTTAAGATCCCAAAAAATCTTCCCTTGAACTGCATGAGTGGTCCACATAGATTTATATAAAATAGATTTGGGAAATGAGCTTTTGTTAAATAGTGAGTACCATCGTAAAAGCAGGTTTGTCTGAAGGTTCAGTTTGAATTTTTAGGCGGCAGCTTCAGAAATCCTGATTGTTTGCAATTATCACAAAAGGAAATAGTTTAGTAACTCACGGAAAAAAATGATGCAAACTAGACCGTGAATCTTTTATGCAGTTATCAGGACTCACGCTAATTATTGTATGGTGTTGTTCTTTAAAATCAGTCTTCTTATTTAACTCGACGAATTTTGAAGTGTCCCTCGTGTTCTGTTTGTATTAGCGTAAGAGACCTCAAGTTTTAATGTTTACCAAAGCTGTAAAAGCTAACTTTACTATTTACCTACAATTTTATTTTTTCATTGCAAGCAATTTATTCATCACCTTGAAAATACCCTACGTGATATCAAATGTTTGATAAGGTGGATTAAAAAACCCCTTCATTTTACAAATGAATAGCACCAATTAGCCCCGGGAGCATACTGCGTCTGCGTCATATTGTTGTTACAGCGTGTATGGCCGGCTGCCGCAGTCAACGTGTAGGCTGAACAAGACAAAGATTGTTCTAGTACGGTCGAGGGGAAAGAAGTCACTTTACTCGCTGGGTAAGTATCATTTATGCGACTTGGGAGCGTTAACGCAGAAAAGTTTCCGGGTAGAAAAGTATACTAAAATTCCGATCGACAGGAGAAAGAATTGCCTACATATACTAGCCGCACGGAACTCATATACCAGAGCAAAATCGTGTAAAGCATCCAAACATACCGCAGTCTCACAAACCTGTCGTTCTTCCCAGTGCATAAGGCCTCGCTGAATTTTGACCATTCGTAGCCCGGTCCCTCTTAAGACTGATCTGTTACCAACATCTCATCGTGCATGCTTTGAGGCAGCTCGTAGCGAACGCTTTTAAGTGCTTGAGTGGTCATTACTAGGAGAGAGACAGTTCAAGGCTGATCAGTTATCTGAATAAATGAGACACTTATGCACACACAGCACATAGGTAACAAAAAAACTCCGGATACAACAATCGAATGCTCCATGAAAGCAAAATCGACAAAGAAAATTTGAAAACGTTCTGCTAAACTTGCAGAATACAGTTGACTTTATTTTGCTCGTTTCGTGCAACGTGTTCAGTGTAATTCCGATCTTGCTAAAGAGATTTCCTAATGTCTCATTTAAAATCGTTCAGTTCAGGACATTCTTTCACAAAATTAAAAGCAGCTGTTGCACTTTCGGGTCTCAATCGGACTTACAGTAATTTTTGCCGGCAAACGTATGTGCTCACTCGCTAACAGCATAGACAGTTTAAAGATCTCATCGAAGAGAGCACAACTTGCTCACTGAGACGATAACGGTGACTCTCGCACAAGCAAACAAAGACATATATGAGAAAAAGAGAAATTTTTTCCAGAATCTGTCGCGCAATTACATTGTGCGGCAACTACGACAATTCAAAATCTGATAAACGTAAAATTATATCTAGCAAGAGCTTCATAAACACTCAAACCTATCTAAATATAGTTCGCGACACACCTTAGATTTGAGCTACGAAGAAACCCATAATAAAGAGTATTCCAAAGCGGATTAAAAAAAATTAACTCACACAACCGTCATTTTTTTTACTCGACAGTCTTAATTGAAAAAATAACTTGAAGTCGAAGCTTAATTTTTAGCTTAAGGAGAAAGGTAAATGAAAGATCCTTTGATGCACCTTACTCTTTGTGCATGCATGAATTATTCAGAGCAAATTATCGCTCCTCAAAATCAAACTTACCCAGTATTTTAAAACCAGGATAACCCTTTTAAATATGAACAACGATCTGGTCGACTCCAACGAAACAACCAGAGGGGTGCAGGCTGTTCACTGTTAAGACCACATAGTTAAAATACACGAATTTTAAAACAAAATTTTGCCGGGTAGTTCTCACTTTACAATGAAACAGGTATGTATTCCTCATTTCAAGTTAGCTTAGAGGCTGTGGTTTGGTGTCAAACTTTCTGAAGTCAAGATTCTATCAAATTTATACAAGTATTTTTGTACGTTCGTTCAGTAAGAGCCGTCAAACTCTCTCGAATAAAAAATCTCACCTCAAGTTCCTGAAAGGAGTTTACCAGAAGCATTGATTTCACCCTTCCTTCAGTTCTTGTGGAGTTGAAGCCAGTAAGAGACCTGTGTCACCAGAGAGCTAAACTTCGACAGATGTTAAAATCATTTTCTTGTTAACTTGGGCTAATGTTCCTGTGTAAGTGACCCCACAATTCAAGGCTTTCCTGTAGTCCCGTGCAATAATGGTGAGAAAAATGACTGATTTTACGCTCCTCGCTGAAAAGACTTGCGTAATTTCAATTTAGCAAGAATAATTTTTATTTTTCAAAGAGAACATAACCATCCAGTCATGATACAGTAGATTAAATGGTTTAGCTGACCAACAGTAGTACTGCAATTTATACCAGCGTCTAATTATTATTTTGCTAATCTATAAAGATTTGAATTTTGACCTCGTCAAAAACGATTTCGATCAATTTTTAAGTAAATTTAATTGTTAACAAAGTTTTAACCGATACCTGAAAAACTATTTCCCCCTCCTTCCTGTAACCCATGGGTAGTCATGTTTGCTTGTTGCAGATCAGCGTTACTGATGCAAATATCACTGGAGAAGTTTGTTTTGAAGTCGCTAATAAACCACGTTTTCATACATCTCCCTCCTTAAAATAACATCGTCTACGTGATACCACACCTCTGATGACAAATCGTGCTAATATGAGTCAAAAAATTCCCCTTATCCCAGGGTTCGATTTCAAGATCATGTACACGTAGGTCCACATACCGTATGGCCTTTGAGATTCCTACCTCTCACGTTCTCCGGGCGACTCGCGCATTGCAAATTCTTGCAAATCAGTCTCTCCGCGTGTACATTCTGCCGAATGCCGGCTCGGAGTTCCTACTAATACTATGCAAAATCAGAAATAGTTCGCAAAATCTCGAAGAGTTTTAAAAATATCAGGATAGTGACATTGTGACGTATTTGTATCCAAACATACGTGCCTTCCCTAAACATAGGTTAGCACAGAAACTTCTCGCAACAGGTACAGTTTCACTAAAATAATTTTTAACCCTATCGCACTGAGTTATTTTTAAAGCCTCTTAAAATTATACTATGACTAATAAAATAACAGGTTTTACAACAAAAAGGTCTGGAAATTTTGCGTGAAAGATGTTTACCTAGACATGCATTCGAGCGCAACGTAGTTGTCATTCATGAATTTTTCACTTGTAGCAATTTGATTTAAGAAGGAAAACGCTTTAAATTGAAGTTTTTCAACAAAATGTTGCAGTAAAAGTCTAGATTTCGGCTATATCTGCCTAACTTTTGTTTTCCTCGATCGAGCAAGTCAAATCGCCTGACTTCCCTGGTAGAGAGGCGTTTCTACGCAAACAGAATCCGTTACAAACTGTCAGTTTTCTACTCTCAGTATTCTATCAACGATTTCCCATTTCGCTTTTTTTAATTTCCAGAGAGTATTAACACATACACATCGACAAATACGACGAAATACTTTTTTTTATTGTGTTGAAAATCACTTTACTTTCAGTACAAATTCATATCGTTTGAGTCGAAACACTTTGTAAATATTTTTCCATTGTAAGAGATGTTTTTCTTTCAACAATAACACTGCTTACCAATTAACCCTTTCACGCTGTTCCTCGTCAGCTGCATGACGTATTTTTCGGAAGAATTCGACCGACAGAATACGTTCTAGAACGTTCTGATAAGAACAACACGCGTTACGATGGGCAGTGAATGTTCTGGAACTTTCGGCTTGCGTGACTCACTAAGTAAGCCATTATATCGCCGTGTTTATTTCACTTCCGGAAAGAATAGTGAAAATTTACATAATACCGTGATAAAACCCCTTTCTATATTGATGCTTGATTTTTATCGTAGAAGAAAACACTTTCCAGAATAAACTAACCGGAGTTATACCCGATTTATTGGGTTTTTTCTTTTTATTCGTTGAGAATGCGAACGCTAGTAACTTTTAACAAGAGCGAGGATTATTTTAATTTATTTGCTAAGCTTCCTTCCACTTAAGTGACAATATTCAATACATTGACATGATCACAAGGAATTTATCTGGTGACAGAATTGAAAAGAAGAATTGTGCACGACCTCAGACCAGAGAAAAACGGTAGCAGTAAGGAAGGGACATTTTGTTCTTGCACCTTCTGGAATAGCATTTTTTCCCTCAAGCTTCTGGAAAATCAAGATATTTCTATGACTTCGAATCTTTTAAACACCAGCAAATTCTTTGCAAATTTATGCTAAATATGTAGATTCAGATACATTCTCTGGAACCCTCAGTGACGGAGAAACGTGGGCCGAGGACCGTGTAGAACGTTCTCGAACCAGACCTTTTGATTATTTGCCCCTCCGTTATCATGGCAACCAGCCCCAGTGACGTCAACCAAGGCACCCGCCTAGGTCACCACCTGACGACTCAAGCACTGTAGTTTTAAAAACACCTCTTGGCCGATTTAGACAAGTAGATTTGAATTACTAAATATAGAACATCAATTAACGATTCACGTGCACCACGAAGTCGTGAAAAAAATTGTTTACTTCCCCGAGGTCAAAGATGCTCTCTGCGATCCGTCCCAGACCCCGGCGTTATAGGACGTCTCAGGGGATATAAAAGCCTGCGCGCGGGGGATTGACGAATATGGCTGATCAGCAAACTGCCTGATAAGATACGCTTGTTTTTCAGCACGTATACCTGCGAGAAAAGCTTTATTGTCTGGTGTGATTTTTGAAAAGAAATGCCGATGAAGACTGGAGACGGAGATTCGAGTGGTATTCCATCTAATGTCCCGGCTTTTTTGGTGAAATTGTGGAAGTTGGTTGAAGATCCACAATATGAGGAGCACATTTCGTGGAACAAGGTGAATAATGTTTCCTTTACTACATTTGCTTCGCGACAAATTACTTGGCTTATTTACTACAGATATCTACCCGATGTTTTTGAAATGAGTACATTAAATCCTTTTTCTTCAATAATTGAAGCTCGAAAGGACGATTTCGACCTTTCGACTTTTTTTCCCTGTAGAATGGGAGCGGATTTCTGGTGCACGATCAAGCCACGTTTGCACGCGAGATACTTCCTAAGTATTTTAAACACAACAACTTTGCAAGCTTCGTCCGCCAGCTGAATATGTGTAAGTACTATCTGTTAAAAATAATTCAACGGGTTTTGACGATTTTCCTGTCTTGGAAGTTTCGGTATTCAGTGTTTGACAGTTTCGGCGCCCTTACCTTGCAATCTATTTCGAGTTACTACGTTAATTCCTATTAAGAATCTTGTTGAAAACATGCAGCGAGCTTTTAGATTTCCTTGGAATAGAATATGAGTTATTACCTGTATTCAAAAGAATGTGTGTAATGTGTAAATTTTTACTCCTATCATTTTCCCCGTTTTTATTATGGCGTGGGCGAAGACGCAGAGTTATGCTTAGCTTCACGAAGTTAAGCTTTCCGGTTTATTTGATTGATAGCTTCTAACAGAGTTTGGTAGATTACTGTGCCTACATGTTTGTACTTTCTAAAATATTTCCGCTTTTGCTTATGTAAATCACAGCTGCAAAAGTAGAATGTTTACAGGGAACAACAATGCGTAATATTTGTATGGTAGAGGACGTCGATTTGATCATGTGAATGTACAATGTTTACCCTAAGTTAAATTAATTTACAAAAAAGATCCATCAAAACAGCTTTTTTTCAAAATCGTTTCAGATAGCTATTTGTGAATGCAAAGATTTTTTCCAAAGAATATGTGATATGTTTTTTTCTGTTCAGTCTGCATATAAGAACGTTTTTTCTTTTCTTTTCTTCGAACAAAAGCAGAACCAAAGAAATTTCTTTGGTCCAAAATCCATTCATTTTCTCCATGATTGTACTTACAATGTGTTGCATTTTATAACTGGGAGTGAAACCTAAATGTATATGTAGACTATGCTGTAAAAAAATTTTTTGCAGTTACCAGACTGCAAACATTTTTGCATGACTGTCTTTAGTAATTTATAATGATCTGAATTCTTAATACTTAAATCAGCACATGCACAGAGCCCACCTCCTGTCCCCTCTAAGGGCATATAGTTGATTGTTATTCTTAGCAAGAATGAAACTACCCATGGGGTACAAGGCTGTTGTAAAGTCAATCGGAACAAATTTTGACACTCATTATAAGTGTTCCAGTTCGTCACCCATCCTTGCTTTTATGAGGAAATCAGATTTTACTCAAGTATAAGAGGTCAAACTAGATTGATAGTTGCCAAGTGCATATTCAGCCAAATCATTATTTGAAAGCAAGGTGGATTATTTACTTCAAGTAGATAAACTTAATGGAGTTTGCGTGACATTGACATGGCTGCAGTACATGGTACATTGCGTATTGAAAATAGCCACACCTTACTATATGATTAATAGTTATTTTTGTTTTACTTTTTTGTTTAGATGGATTCCGTAAAGTTATTGGAGCTGAACAAGGGGGTCTGCGATCTGAGAAAGATGAATGGGAATTTTTCAATGGAAATTTCAACAAATATCATCCTGAATTACTTGAAAATGTCAAAAGAAAGGTTTGTACAAACTTGAAGAAGTGGTTTGTTTTCTCAGTGGTATTTTTTTAAAACTCGATTTGCATAAACCTTAGAGAGCACATTCAAGGTACTTGACTGATATTTGTGGAGGATTCTAAACTGACTTGTTGCCTAAGGGTTTGATTAAATGATAGAGCCAGTCACAACATTTAATCGAGGTGCAAGCATTTAAGAAAATCTAAAATGATTCATTTTTTGAGGGTCCTAAACACATTTACTATTTCCTGGTCAGTGGATGTGACTTTTCCAAAATAGGTCTCTAGATCTTAGATTGGTTGAATATTTTTTGAATTTGCTTTCAGTCTGGAGCAAACAGACAGTTTTATTTTGGATTAAATCTCAAAATGTAGTTTTTCTTTTTGTAAATTGTAGTGAAATGATGAGGGAAAACATGGCTTCTTTATTATAAGGAATTATAGTGAGGCAAAGTTAAAGAAATATCCCCTTAAACAGGGCGTGAAAGTAATTTTTTTTTCTGATAGCCACTTGGCTTCTAAATTCTTCAAAGTGGTAGCCAATTCAAAAAAAGTTGGGTGCCATTTTCAAAGACAAAGAAAACCTTTTTTTTTTTTTTTAACACTGTCATCATTCTAGAAATTAAGTTAGTGAAAAGATCTTTAACATGCTACAAAGTGGACACTAGGATGGATGATATGTAACATCCAAGCTCACCTAAATCCAAGATGTCGTCTAGTTATCGATCGAGATGTATGTGCTGCGGTTTGGAAACAAACTTAACAGGGAAGTTTGCTGCGGATTTATGATGAAGCATTCTAGTCGCCAATTTGGCAACAAATTTTCAGGATTTGGTCGCCAAAGTGAAAAATTTAGTCACATTGATGCCGGTATTAGGCACATTTTCTTGCCCTGTTAAATTTTTCTTTTTCCTTCTTTTGCAATTGGGATCAATGTAAAATTCATGTGAAATTAGTTCTCAACATCTCCCTACTAAATAATAATAAATGTCAATACCTACAAAGATAATTTCTCCATGTTACCCTCACCCAGTTAGAAGCCCTGTTAGAAGATAACTACCTGGTAAGTTTGGTCTTTTTATTCTGTAGGCAACACCTGAGGAAAAGAAAATGAGGACTGAGGATGTGTCTAAAGTGCTAAATGATGTTCAAGACATGAAAGGAAGACAAGATGAAATGACAATGAAACTTGATCAGATCAAGAGGTGACTATCAAATCAACCTTTTCTTGTGGCAACAGGAGTTGATTATCAACACAGTACTAATAATTCTCTGGAATATGTTACTGCTGTTAACTTTTTACATCAAGGTGCCACTCAAAATGATTACAAGTGTGGCTGCTTTAGAGATAAGGAATCTATCTTCTCTAAGTTGTGTGACTAACAAGTACCATGGTAGAGGTAATAAAGCGATGATACAAATGTTTCTTTCTCCTGTATATAGAGAAAATGTCACATTGTGGAATGAGCTGGTAGACTTGCGACAAAAACATCAAAGGCAACAACAGATTGTAAACAAGGTGAGGAGAGAAACTGAAAAATTAACCAAGAATTGTTTAAAGGAGGGAGTTAGAGACATCAAGTCCTTCATGATGATAATGTTACCAAACACTTCGTCTGTAAGGACAATGAGTATGTGCCCTGGCCTTTGAGGGAAAGTGATGTGGAAATTGAAGTTTTCAATTTATTAAAATTTTAACAGTTTATTTTAGTTTATTACCTCTTCTGTTTATAAGCCATTGTGATGTTTGATATCTGGGAATTTATATTGCAGTTGTTCCAGTATCTGATGCGACTAATGTATCAAAATGACAAGCTGACAAACCGCAAAAGGCAAGTAATTTTTTCAGCTCCTTTGCTGTTTCAGTTAATTTGCATTTCCTCTTTTTCCACTAAGGTTGAATTATGGGTGGAAAGCTGTGCTTTGCGTCAGTCATTTTCAAGTATTATCACACATTATAGATACTTCTGAGACCCACTCTTACTTGTGAAGCTAGTATATAATGTGAACACCCAACTTCACGATAGATAAGCTGTAGAACTAAACACTTAGGAATAGAAAGGTTTAAGACGTTCTTGCAATTTAATAACATCAATCTTTCACCTGCTGCTTGCAGACTGATGTTGCAAGACAGCACAGAAGAGCAGTCATCAAAGAGAGGGAGATATGAGTACAGAGACACATCAGGTCCCAGCAGTGGCCAACCACCACCAAGTTATTCTGCTCAGAGGGTGAGTTTTTGACAGAGAGGGCAATCTTTTTTGAAGTTTTCAGAGTACCAGTTTGTCAATCTTTCTGATTCCATGGATTCCTGTGTGTCCAGGAGTATGTAGTATATATATTTGTAACAGAAGATAATATTTTTAAGGGGCAGTTGAGAACTATAGCTTATTTGAAAAGTGTCTTGTAACAGGAACAAATTCTTTTACTTGATCATCAAAAAAATTTACAGGGGTCTCAGGTAAGTAGGCAGGTGCTATTTATTTTAAATGTGGAAGGTTTGATAATGCTTAAGGAGTCCAGTGGCATGTTTTGCCCAAAAAGTTTGAAATTCTTCATTCTCACAGATCAGTTTTTTTAGCATTGTTTCTGTTGATATTTATCATACTTCATATAACCTTACAATATTAAAACAAATTTGGGTGTTTAATATTGTAATTATTCTGATAAAGTTCATTTAAAGCCTCTAAAGAGGTTGTCAGCTATTTACAAGCAGTAGGTCAAGTGAATACCTAGCCATGATTGAAAATCCTGCTAAACCCTTTAACTCCCAAGATCTCATCAGTAATTCTCCTTACAGTTCTGCTATGTAGTTCTTGTGATGTTAGTTTGAAGAATTTGGTATTGGATTAACTAATTATCCCCTAATTAATATTTTTCTTTATTCTCATCACTTCTGTGATCAATATTGTACTGGTATTGTAAGGAGAAATTCTGTCTTGGTCACTCATGGGAGTTAAAGGGCTAAGAATCTTTCGTTAAGATCATCACATAAAGAAAAAAATGACAGAAAGTTATCTTGACTTTAAGTTATTAAATTGATGATTATCGTTGGTTTTTTTTTTCTTTCAGCCAAGCACACAGACACTCACAATATCTGATATCTCAAACACATCTTCTTCAAGCATTCCTGGTAAGTTTAAAATTCACTATTGATAAATTTTGTTTTTAACAAAAAAACAAGCTCAGTAACTTGTTTTGGTAATATTAAAAATGTTTTTTAAACCTGCATTGTTATTATTTACTTTCATCTCTAATCCATTGTCTTTTTTCCAACCTTTTCAAGCCACTAGTGGGCCATTGATTACTGCTTTACCAGATGAGGACAACATTTCACATGCCAGACCAGTTATCAGATTTCCAGAGGAATCTGTACCATCCTCACAGCCTATTGTGTCAAGTCCTGTGTCATCATCAGGTAATTAAAAGAAAATATCCCTCTAGTGTGAAGAACATACACAAAGAAGCCCTCCTCAAAGTCAACAAATTGCTTTGGGGTTTGTTTTCTTTGGTAAAATGTTTGGAAAATTTGAAGAGGGTAGTGCTTGGGAGAAAGTTTAGGAAGGAGACCAGAATCACACTTAATTTGATGCACCTAATTAGGCAATTTCCAATCATTTCTAAAATGCATCCATGATTTCATTGGTTTACTCTACTTTACATGTCCTCTATGGTCTAAAACTAAGCCACTCTCTCAATTGATCAAATGTAGCTCTTATTCCATCAACAACTTGGTCACATGCAATTTGGTTTACTTGTGTTTAGCATAAGCTCTGGCTTTGTTTAATTTGGTGTTGTTTTTACTTTGGTTTTGGTTTCACAAATAATGCACTTTTGAAACTAAATGTTAGAGTTTTCAGCGTTAGAAATTGACTGTCCTTCATTGATCATTACTAATGATTTATCAGGAAATCACTCCTGTTTATGTACTTGTCATGTTCCTTCATTGATCATTACTAGTGAGTTATCAGGAAATCACTCCTGTGTATGTATTTGTCATTTAGTTAATAAGGCTAAATTTAGAGCATTGTTTGATTCTAAATGAACAATTTTATTCATAGTCTGATTGATTATTGATCATTACTAGTGATTTAACAGGAAATTGCTCCCATTCACGCACTTGTCATGTAGTTAATAAGGCTAAGTTTAGAGCATTTTTTTATTCAATTTTTGTTTGTAGTTTGAAAGTTCATGAGTCATATTGGTTTCATTTTTCCTTTTAGCACCAACGTATCCACAAGCCTCAGTGGTACAGCCGTGCTTTTCAACAGGCGTGGTCACTTTTCCTGAGGAGCAGAATCAGACAACTGTTGTGCACCCAACTCATGTCATGGAACCTCCTCAATCGTACGATGAGCATCACAATATAAGAAATAATCCTTTGATGCGCAGAATTTCTCAGGAAGATATTGGCCCAGACAGGTTGTGTAATTTTGCAGATCCACTGACAAGATTTTTATTATTACAGTGTTTTCAATACCGTAATGATAAATAATTGAATCAATGGCTAGGCAGATCAGGAAGTTTTTGCCAAGCTTAGCAAAAGGTTGCTTTTCATGTTCATGTATCTTAATTTGGATAGAGAAAGGTTCTTTGATTATTAGTTTACATGTCAATATCCAAGATGTTAAACAGATCTCCTTCTCTCCTTTCGAGTTCACTAAATCTCCTCCCAAAAATTAAATAGATTTTTTTTCTCCTCATGTGAGAGGTGAATTCAAATAATTTACCTTCAATCAAAAATTGGAGTCTTCTTCCATTTTCAGATATTTGTATTTTGGTCAATTCTTTGCATCCATTTTAGTGACTTCAGATTTTGGGCAAGACTTAAGGTGGGATGTGATCTAAAATCAAACATCTCAGTATTGCCCATCTTTTATTAGGGGATTAGATTTTGTGGAGTTGTTAATGTCAGGTTGTTTAATTTCTTTTTTTTTTAAGTTGCTGCCAAAAAATGGTTAGGAGAGAAAATAGCACTCTTGTATTATGAACATTTTGTCATACATTGCTGATTTTAGCAGCCACATCTCAGCAATTTTATCATCTATTTACTCAATGCTGTTTAACTTCTTCCCCATTAGCATTAGCCCAGTTAATATAGAAAAATGGCCTTGTGAGGATGATATTGTAGAAAGGTAATGTCACCGTAACTGTTGTAATTATTTATCATTTCTATAATGAAGAACGATGATAAATGATACAATAAGTGACATTTAAGGCAGACAGCTCCTCAATCACGCTGTTACTTAAAGTGACACCAATTGTGGCTTTGAGGATAAGAGAAAAATAAGAGGATTAATCCAAGCTGGAGACCTCTTTTCTGAAGAGATAATGTGGGGGGCTTTTTCAGGAAGATAATCAGTTCAGTGAGGTATAATCATGTTCAAAGACTACATTCATGCATTATAGAGAAACTTTTATCTAATGCAAAAAAATATAGACTGTAGATACGAAAAGCATTCAGCCTTTAATGAATTTCATGCTTCACCTGTATACCATATCCTTTATGGTCTAGATTAAACCTTGTAAAATGGTTATAACCCTTTAACTCCTATGGGTGACCAATACAGAATTTCTCCTTACAATATCAATACAATATTAACCAGAAAAGTGATGACAATAAAGAAAATATCAATTTGGGGATAATTAGTTGATTCAGTACTAAATTCTCTGAACTAACATTGTAAGAATTGTATGGTTGACAGTAAGGAGAATTACAAATTTGATCTGGGAGTTAAAGGGTTAAACCACTTTAAGTGCAATTGCTTAAAGCTGGACAGTTATAAGGGAAAAAAACCAATCAAACTTTGAATTGAGTGCATGGGATGTTGGCAGATGTCATAAAATAACCAATCACAATGCTCTTGTTTGATTATTTTTTGTCTTATCAGGATAGCATCCTCTAGCTGACGAGTTTTTCTTTTCTCGTGACTTCGTTGATAGATGATACATTGATATTGTGTGAAGTTGCTTGTCGATCATTTTTGAACTTCAAGGATTAGTAATTGTCACGTTGTAGACAGAGAACAAAAACAAATTTAGTTGACTTTTCAATATATACAAGCCTTTGATCAATGTGGAAAATTCTACTTATCCGTCTTCATCCATCACGGTATACCCTTGCAGGGACAACATTCTGATACCTTTAAAATTTAGATCCAGAAAATTTGCTTTCTGTCAACCAAATGGTATGTCTTTGTTTGCAGAAATTTTATAGGTGAACAAGTGGATTACAATTCACAGATGCTTGAAAACATTCAGTACCAGCTCTCTAATCACCCCATGATCTTGGATAATAGCTTGTTTTATGATGTATTTGGCCACGATGGAGCGCCAGGAGCACCAGGGCAGGTACTGAAAGTCTATCGATATTGTAGTTAAGAGTCAAAAAGTTTTCTGAAGCTCAGTGCAAGAGCTACGAGCCACGAGATCCGAAGGGCATGGGCTCTAATCCTTAAGGGGGTGAGGTGGGGGTGACTAGGAGACTACTAAATGGCTCCCTCTTCGTGACTAGGCGACGAAAAAAATTGAAAACATCAGCTTTTATTCATGTTGATGTTCGCCAAGTCGGTTAATACAGGGCCAGTAAAATTTTCGCGCAATGTTATTGTATACTATTTCTCACTTTTTTAACGTTTTTTGCTTGTAGGATCCACTGGATGCCTTGGCTGACCGAGCTGCAGCCAGCCCTCTTCCTGGAGTTGGGCAAAGCTCGTCTCAAGGTAAAAAACGCTTTTTTTCATCGGTTATATAGTTTTCCAGTTTTGGGAAAGAACAGGAAATTGGATTTGGCCTTAAAGTTTGCTTCTGTAAGCTTTAGTTTGTTTGATTTTCAGTTCACCTTGGCGCTAACAAAACCTGTTTCTTTTCTCAGGGGGGCATGAACTAGTGCAGTATGGTGTGCAAGGGTCTGGGGCCAGCAGCACTTCTCAGCGTGGACATCCTAGGCCAAGGGATCACGAAGACCAGTACGTGCGAAGAGACTGGGGCCAAGGACAGCAAGCGCAGCAACAGCCTGGACATGACGTTCAGCATTTCTTTAATGGCTAAACTGTTCAGATTAGTTCTAGATTTTTATTTGATGAGGATTGTAACATTTGTCCTAGCATTGTTTTATACGCTTCATTTCGTGCGGCAGTTCTCTCAAGTTCGTTTTAGTTATGAGATTTTGTCGTTTTTGAAGTTTTAAGAAAATTGCTAAGTCAACGTCATCCGTTACGAGCACGGAACCGTTCAGAGAATTAGTCGTGCTGATGTAAGTTATATTAACCAGTTAGATGTAACAGTAAAGTGGAGACAGTGTTTTATGGAATGAGCAGCAGGAAAAGGCGCAGAGCCGAGCCACAAGCGCAGGAAAACGGCAGTCAATGGCAAGTGCGGGAAAATGGTGGCCGATGGTAAGCGCGGGAAACGCTCGTCGGGCACTTGACGATTGTTTTGGGTTTCACTCTTGATTAACTGAGAAGATTGTATCTTCACTCCGATTGGTCAGATCATATCATCTCAGACTCTCAGTAGAGGAACAAACAGCGAACACAATCCTCTTTGAAGTCGCTTGGAGAAGCGTTGTAAATTGTGTATCGCAGTGAATATTTTTTAATGAGATACGGAACTAACGAGTGTTACATAATATAACAAAGTCAAATTCGAATGTAATAAGTAGATAACATGGTAAGCTAAGGAACTGTATCGACGAAACTTAATAGTACATCGTATAGCGTACGAAAAACTTTTTTTATAGCTCCGCGGGGAACAATTAGCAGCTTTAATATACACTAAGGTGTTAGGATTTTAAATGATTTAAATAATTAAATTTGTCAGACAGTGGTAAAGACTACCCAATTTAAAGCTAAATGAGAAATAATTAAACAAAACAAATAAACAGGGTCTTGTGTGACGTTTAGGAGCGCGGGCTCATTTGCCGAACAGCGGCCAGTAACCGGACCCAAAAGTACTTTTGCAAATTATCAATTTCTTAATGAACAGTGAAGCACTGGCGTAACTGTCAGTACGGTATGAATTTAAGCTACCCTTTTTTCCCTCTCCCTAGTCAGACAGTTTCGTGAACAAGTACTAGGGTTGAAACAATTTCAGAAATAATTCCTGCCAACGGGCCTTAATAATTTAAAAGAAAACAACCTCCGTTTCTTATTCATAATTCATACTTAGACACAGCTGCCCAGTCCTAATATTACAGCACTTCACCTCTTGTGACAACAGACACGGTTTCCTATTTAGCATTCCAAAATAAATAGGAAATATAAATACTTAGCACCGACGGGATGGCCACAAAATATTACACACTTTGGGCAGATCCCTGCACCGTTGGCCGAAAGACCTTAAACGTCTATTCCAGAGAAGGAATATCCGCAAATGAACCGAGCACGCCGTTAGTTCTCGGCCCTAAGCGCAGGTTGACATCTGTGAAGGAAGTTTTATACAATCCTCGTCTTCCGACTTTAAGGAGAATGGATATGGATGAAGTGTTAAAGAAACTAACAGATGAACATTCGCGGCACTCAACACCGTGTAACAGAGGTGATTATAACTTGCTATAACTTTGTAATGGTTTCACAACTTATGAGTATGGACCAACGCTTAGAGTTTCCTTGGCAACCATGTTGCCAATCTGAAAATTGTTACAATCTAAGCTCAGCATAAGTTTCTTTTTTATCGTTTTTAGAAAACTCCGAGCAGCTTTACATGTCAAGGAAAAATAAGTTTTGAGCTCCTTCGGACGGCTTTTAATAAGGAACTCTGTAATTTATGCGCACGCTTCCAAATTTATTATTTACGGCCAACAGAAATTATGAAACACCGTTACGTAGTAACCATTCGTGTTACAATAACGTTTTAGCCATTTAATCGTTTGTTTTGAGTTAAATTGCAACATCGATTACAGCGGTTTTTTTTTTATACCTTTCTATTTTTTATTTTTTTTTCTCTCTAAGATGTCCATGACAGACGGTACCGTTTTTGTATTTCCTGAAAATAAAAGGCAGCTCAAAGTAGGCCAAAGGAGTCTTCTTTTTTAAGTATCATTATTCAGATGAGCACTTGAAGGGCGAAAGCGGCAGTCACAAAGCGTGATAGCTTCAATCAACATCAACGCATTTTTAGTTCTTGACCAGGCTGGCTCCACACATTCCAAAAGCTCGGTTTCCATGCGGCCTTTCTAGTTCCCGTTCTCCTTAAGCCAGCGCGCGCGCGGGTCTACATTATAACCTGGATGGCAATAATTAGCCAGCTGTCTCCATTGAACAAAAACAAAAGCGATTCAAATTGCACGTACTTAGTTACATTACACGCTCTGGTAACAACTTCAAATCGACTTACGCCAGCCCGCAGCGATCGAGGAGACGCAGGAATTTTTCAAAAGCGAAAATGTCCCGTCATTTACAACTCGCTCTTAGCAGCCGTTACTATGACAGACAGGGTATAAGGTTTAGCCAACATGACGCCGTTAGACCGCACGGAACAGACTACGGCTATTCGCCTCCTCGGAGGATGCTGGCTGCGGTGAAGGAAGGAATGATTCATCCTAAACCACCGACATATCGACAGATGGATCGCGATAGCACACTTTGTAAACTTCCAATAGAACATTGCAGGAATTCTACCTCCAGACAAGCCGGTGAATATCGATTATTTTTCCTTTCGATTCTCTTTCTCGATTGTAGTTATAAACTTTGTTTGTTTTAACAGGTTTGTAATTTGATCTTGTTCATACAGAATTTAGTGTAAGGGATCATAACTCTAAAAAATTTCTGCTATTCATGGCCTCTCGACAAGCGTATATTATTATGCCGGACTATGAATGCCTTGATTTGCGTAAGGTGGCTTTCTGCTAAATGCGATCTTTTGTTCTTGAGGCTGTCGAATATTTAAGTCAATTAACACTCGAGAATTTTAAAGGTTTATTTGATCCCCTATCAAAACATTCTACCAAGGCAAATGTATTCATATCATGCGATAAAGTTAAAAAATTTCGCTTTTTTTTTTGTGTGATTGAAAACAAACGAGGCCTTACTAACTTTGACCTTGTAAATTTAAACATATTTATAAGGTCAAAGAGACTCAAAGTAATTGAAAATGAAAATTATGTTGATTTAGAAAATCTCCTGCTCTGCTCTCTTGAAATTTGCGAAAGGAGGAATATGATAGACAACACAACATGCCATAGCAACCACGCGCGTGTGCATGATAAATGCCCGACAATCGCGCGTGTTTTAATCCGTTTTGGAAAACTTATCTCTGGTGAACTACTGGCCTGTCATGTTTTTTTCCTTATCGTAGCTTTATCGATTAAAGAGTTGATCATTTATTCCGTGATTTTTCGCATGAACCACTTCTTGCTTGAAGAATTAACATTTTTGACATTTTGACCTATATTCGATTCGTAGACAATGACAACTAAACATTTCTTTGTATTCAAATTATTAAACTTTTCAACAGATAAAACTTATTTACGAATAGAATGGAATTTTTTGATGACAGGCAAGTGTGTTGTCTAAGTTTAAGCAACAAAGGTCACCTTTCCTCTAAGGACAAGAGTAGAGTTCTTATTGTTCCTGAAAAGAAAGTTTACGACGAATCGATCTCAGACCCAAAGGCGAGCAGGAAAAACAATATATGATCATTTAATCTGACATTTCTGAATAAGAACTAGGCATATCACAATTCGTTATCAACAGGTTAGTTTCATTTTCAGCCAGGGTGCTTCCAGGTGAAGCGAGACTCCTTCCTGTAACGCTAGAATTGATTTTTACTTTGATGCAAATTAATACTGTCACCTATAAACTAATATTTTCACACTAGCTCATTAACTCAGTATGAGGTCACTTTGAGGTTCAATTCCCTCAAGGATGATAATTAATATTAGCCAAGGCTCGCTGAAACTCTAACCTTCAAACGACAGGGACGTGCGTGATCATTTAAATTAAGCTGATTCTCTTAAATGAAATTCTGCCATGTAATTACGATTCCAAGTAGAAATTGTCAGCTCGCAGGGTATCTTGACAGACGGCTCTCGAGTTTTCATTATACGTCAGACACAGATTACCTCACAAAGGCTTTGCTCACCACTGATTGGCGCAAACTCGCACACCATTGAAATAAAGTTTTGACACCTTGTGCAGTGTCTACAGTCAACACAAGCAGGCCTGAATCGCTTACGAACAAAGGGAATAACTTCTTCCTCGCAGGCTAATTTTTTTCCAGTTCGGTCGCTGCGACCGCCTTTTTCGATGCCGATTACAGCTCAAACGCGCGTTAACCCGCGGTTTGCGGGCAGATCGCATATGCTGGCCTCAGTGAAAGAAGGTCTCTATCACCCGATGTTACCAACATTCCGGCGTATGGACATGGATACGGCAGTTCACAAGTTACCCGAAGAACACTCGCGAACTACGACTCCACTGACACGGGGTACAGATACCGAGATTGCAAAATTAGGGTAACTTCCCTCTTAAGCATTAGGGTACTAGTAATTGTCTTTCTGCTGAATTTACTTTTCAGAGGATTTTGAAAGCCGCACTATCACCCTGTTCAGACCAGCTGAGAAGTCGTTGTCAGGCACAGTAAGTTGATATTTCATCTGTCACTAGACAGGACGGATTTTGGGAGCTTTTTTTTTCAGAAGAGTGCATAAGCAATTAATGCTCAATAAACTTACAAAGAAATGTTTTAATTTGCTTTTTAAGCGAATAACCGAGACGGGGCGACAACTTCAATCTACTTCCTACCAGCCCATCGAATCAGGGTAAGACCTTTTAATGATTTACGATTTTGCGCGCGAGAATATGGATTTCTGATTTGTTGGAAAGTGTGAAAGTGTTTGACAAAACCAAAAAAAAAAATTAAATCACACTTCAGAACCTTGAATACTGTCTGGAGGAGATAGACGTCATAAAAGAACAGAAGTGAGAGTATATCTGCAATCATTAATTTTTGTCTTAGCAAGTTATTTAACTGTTGTTCAGGGGAGTGCGCTGCAACTTTTGTAAAACATTTATGTTTCACCCGAGTAGGTTCGGAGCTCTTGAAGCGAATTTTAACGATTCCTGCTATTTTCTTTATAATTCCAGAAGCTCTTTATGTTTATTTCAATTTTCTGCATTGCTTCCATGGTATGAAAGGTTTGTTTACCGTTTTTGGTGTTTCTGTTGACGGTAAAATTTTCACACAATACCAAATCTCCCAGAACAAAAACAGCGGGCTTATCAGATTAGTGCCAAGACAGTGCACTCGATTTAATAAGCAAATCAAAAAACCCCGCACGAAAAACTTGAACAATGGCAACTGAACGGCGCATCAATTCATCATTTCATCAGATTCACGAACACACGGGACTGCGGGGGCAGCCCTGATATTGAAGTTTCCTGTTCTGATTGCGGGAATACCACGGGAGCACAGAAGCAATGGATTATTGTCATTTTTAAACTCAAAAGTCACTAGAACAACTCGCGCAAACGAGACGTCGCGCGCGAAGGCCAGACGAAGCTCTCTCTCACCCCGCGTGGTCACCCGCACATGTGTTACCCATGTTCACGCTAAACACCTGCAACTCAAATCTTTACATCTTCAATGGCCGAACCCAGAAAATATATTTAAAGTATCAAAATTGGGAATTTTTTAACAGCATGAATGCCGCTATCTTTTAATTTTTTTCCGTTCCAGGGGTATGGCAGAATTTCTAAAGCGATCAATGACGTCACAGTCTCAGAAACAACCATCCCCTCTTCCTCCCAATGGTTAGTATAATCAACTTCTTTTGGCATAATGATTATAATAGTAATAATTATTATAATACAATAATAATGATGATAATGAGTAATAATAGTGGTAAGTCCAGAATGACAAAAATTTTTTTTTAAATTTGAATAAATCTAAACAAAATTGTACTAGACATTTTGATAGAGTAATAACGGTAGTAACAGTTCACTTCTGCACTAATTTGGAAAAAAAGTCACTTAAAACCACCAATCAATGATAATAATAATTAAAATACTAATTATTTAGAATGTAGTTATAATAATCTTTGTCATGAAAAATTTGACAATAATGATAATAGTAACAGTGAGTTATAATCATGATAACGATTAGTGATGAAAAGAACAATAATAATAATGATGAGTGGCAGTTATGATAATAATTGTAATAAGAGTGATAATATATACAACAATAATAATACTTATAGTGAGTGATATTTATGATAAGAGTGATGAGAAATAATAATATCGATAACAGGTAATTATAATGAAAATGATAATGAGCAAGGTAGTAATAATGATGATGATAGTAGTGATATCTAAAATAACATTAATAATAATGATGAGAATGATAATAATAATAACTATAACAACAATGATGACAGCAAAACAAAATTGTGAACATTTCCGTTGTATATTTTAAAGAAACAGTGTAAAATGAAAAGTGTGCTTTGTTGCTGTAGCTGAAGCTTGACAGTTTAAGTCACCTGTCAATACTAGTTTGTGAAGAAAACCTGATTGGTGGAAAACAGAAGTTGATCACTTTCCCATTTGCCTCAACAGAACCATCAGAACCATACACATTTATGCCTGAACCATATCTCAAGTATTCTGCAGATCAGATGAAGTTCAATGGTTATGCAACAAGATACCTGTCACCAAGGGAGACTGCATCATGGAGAGTAAGCAAATTCAGAGGAATTTTTTTTCCTCAGTAATAATGTCCTATGAATACTTGAATTAATAACAAAAAACAAGCTTACATGAATAAAAAAAAAAAAATTTTTGTTCTTTTTGTTTGCGCAGTATTCCCTCAGACAGGAACCCTATATTGACACAAGGGGTCAGCGACCAATTCCTGCCACCATCTAGTGAGTGCATCATTTCATGAATGGTTTTAATTATGATTTTACTGGGGAAGCTGGGATCTTGGTTCATGTCAAATGTTTAGTATAAAACCCCTTGCTTTTAATTTCTACTGCTCTCACTTAATAATAAATTCCATAAATTGAATGATTAATTTAGGTTTTAATAAGGCCAGAACTGATTTTCTTTTTTATTCTTGGTTTACAGTAGTCGCTATCGAGATGCTCATCCAAGAGCCAGGTGACTTTCTCATTTTATATCTGCATCAGTTGAGGCTGAGGTGTAGCACCATCACAAGATGATTTTTAAGTTATCGGCCAGGGTTACATATTCATTGGCAATTGTTTAAAAAAAAAACCCTAGAAAGTTACCATATCTAATTTTACAGATACATATGGGTATGTTTTATTGATTCCCATATCATATTTTATGTTTTCCTCATATTTATCTTCACTGTACCATTATCTTTCCCTTCAACTGAGTTATTGAGCATCAATCAACTAATTCAGAGGTTTTTACATTGAACATAAACTTAGTCCAAAAGTATGGTTTTCATCTTTTAAAGTGAGTTTGAGTTTCTCTGTTGCATTACTCCTGATGAAGCTCTATGAGTGATTAGAATCTAATTTCTCTATGAATTAACACTACTGAATCAAACAAAAAGGTTAAGAGAATATAGGAAATGACCACCCACTCAAAAGGCTCTTGATTGTTAAGCAAATTATCCTCATCAATAACCTTATATATGTGTAGAGAACAGTATGGAGAATATGCATACTGATACTAGGGTTTAAAGGGTTAAGATTCTTTTTCTTGTTGTTTGCTTTACAGTGTTGCAGCAATGCACTGGCGGTGAAGATGGACAGCATGCTTGAAACTCTTCAGACTTTTTTATAACAGACTGCCATCAAAAATACCAAACTCAGGAACCATTTCCTTTTCTAGTAAGCCCCCAAATGTCCTTCTCTACATTTGAAATTGTGTTTCAGCACCAGAGTGGAATAAAAAATAAGTAAATAAATAAAAAACCCATTGTTGTGAATCTAGATTCACATTGGCATTTGAAATTTTTATTAAAAATGCAACATCTGAGAAAGTATGATCAGCAAAATTGTTAATGGTGATACAAGTGTGTATATGTATATTAAAATATCACTTTTAAATAAATTTTAAAGAAATATGGCCTCTGAGTCATTTTATCACTACTTAACCTTTAAACCTCAAGAGTGACTAGCATCTAATTTCTCCCTACAATATCACTACTGAATCACACATTAAGGTCATGAGAATATAGGAAATGGTCATCAGGGAAGGAACCTTTTGATTGGCAAACAAATTCTCCTTGTCAGCACCTTTGGAGTTGTATAAAGAACAGCAAGGAGAATATGCATATTGATGTTATGGTGTAAAGGGTTAATGTACCAAATAAACCTGTGATACTAGTCATTTAAAAAAACATGAAAATTTAACTGAAGGATGTTTAGTTAACCATTAAAATAATGTGCTTGCTACCTTGAAAGGATATAACTCAATTACACAACAACAAATAAAAACATAATGTAAAGTTCTTTAATAGCAAGTCCATTGTAAACAACCAAAAATAACAGTACTGAAGTTAATATTAAGAAATTGGTGAAAAACAGATTTTGACATGAATATACAAAGGATCTCTATCACGCACACACCAGAAAAAACAGTACATTCTGGAAACATCTCTGCTTTGACATGGCCATAACCAAAATGATATATTAGAACCTAGTTATTGTGTTAAGCATTCATTCAAGCCAGGAATATAGCTTGTGCAAACAAATTTTAGATGGCATCAAAAATCATGCAAAAGAGCTCTCTAAAGCTCTGTTTTACCAGTGTCAACCTTGAACTGTTTTAAGATGTTGCGGCGCACACTAAACTCATCATTCTTTTTGGCACTAATGGCCCCATCTGAAACATAAAAATGAAACAAACACGAATATCAGTAAGAATTTTTTTGCAACCAAGTTAACCAAGAAGTGTTTAAGATGTAACTTATGTAGATTCAAATCGTAGTGAAATCTTACCAAGAAGCCGGTTCAAGCGTTCTATTTCAGAAGTGATGAAGGCATCTCCTTTGCTCTGCACCCTCTCCATAACCTTAGTGTAATAGGTTGCATCCCTGCGCAAGGTAATGTAAAATAAGCAAATGTCAAATGTTGTCTAACATCAAAACTAGTCAGCTTATTACTTTGCTATAACAGAAGCATATAACAGAAGGTTATTTGCTTCTGGTTAAAATCAATGTTAATTGAACCTGAAGGATTTGGGTTTTCTATACTTTTGTGTTGATTACATATTCAAGGCCAGTGAATAAAAGTTGCAGCTTCTCTCTTTAAAAGACAAGAAATTGATAACCAGAGCCCAAATTAACTTTTAAATGCAGGTCCCATGTGGTAATTAAACATACTTGTTTCAGCCACCAGGGGGAACAACTTATGTGCCAAAAGGGAGTGCTTAGTAAAATACAAAATGCAAAGTATTTAAGATTGTTCTTTGGCTCAAACATATTCCTTCTCATAAATGATCACCAGTTTTTTATACAGAAGGGCAAAAAAGAATATTGATCAAGGTTCTGTCCCTTGAAGAAAATGAAGAACACTGATAAGACATTAAGTTAGTCCCATACTAATAGCTGTAACTAACATTCTGGTTGCCAACAGTCAGTATTTATTTGGTTGTGTGATTAGCTGGTCAATTTTACCCTTTAACCCCTAAGAATGACTAGCATCTAATTTCTCTTTACAATATCACCCCTGAGTCAAACATTAAGGTTGCAAGAATAAAGGAAATGATCACCAACTAAAGAAGCTCTTTTTTGTTAAACCAATTCTCCTGATCAGCACCTTTGAAAGTGTAGAGAGAGCAGTATGGAGAGTATGGATTCTGATGTAAGAGTGTGAAGAGTTAAAGGAATACATTTCAGTTGTAGTCTAGCTTATCTTACACTTACTTAGGATTCTCTTGTGCATCAATGAGGGACTTGGCCTCCTCCAAGATTGAATCACGTTTATCCTTAACAGAAGGAAAAAACATTGTGTGAACAAGTCACAGAAAGTCCATGAAGCAAAAGGTTTCATTTTCATTCCTTTCAATCAAAGTCAATTTTTACCACATTGCTCATGAAATCCTTGGCAAACTCATCAAATTTGTCAATCCTTCCAGCCTGCAGAAAAACAAAAGATGCACAGTTTTCCTTTCCATTTATTCAGTGATAAAAGTTAACCCAGAATTACATCAGGCAACATTACATTAGAGCAAAATTAGAACCAAGGCCTTCTAGAATATTTCACTGATTCACAAGATGAGTTTTAAACGACAAAAAAGTCATTTAATATAAAGGACTTGGTTTTTAACCTTGAGTAAAATACTAAGAAACAAAAACTCAATTTAAATAATCATCTTAAGTACAATTTTAACATAATCCTCTGTTTTAGCCCATGGTTTCTAAATAATTTGCTAAATAAGTTACAATTTCTCAAAAATTGCTAAATCAAAATTTTGTTAAAATGATTATAATATCTTAAGGCTACTAAGTATAAGCAGTATATTACATCATCACTAATTCCTCCACCAGATTTTCTTTTGGTTTTGCACTTTTCGTTCAGAAAGTCTATGAAATCTTGTTCACTACGGCCTCCACTGTACTGAAATAAAATCCACAACAAAACAATTAGAAACGTAGCCCTCAAATTTAGCACAGCTCAAATCGAAAAAGCATAGGAGGTAGATGAAATAAACAGTCTCTGAAACCTGCATTAACACTTTAACCCTGTAGGAGTGATTAAGCAGCTAATATCTCCTTGAAAGTACCATGAAATATTTAGAGAACTGCAGGGAGAAATTGCATACTGATGTTAGGTTCAAGTGGACAATCACAGAAATCTCCCTTGTGTATCCTTTAAAAAGATTTTAATAAGTAAGTTTCCTTTTATGTTTTTAATTTTTCAGTGAAATTTTGAGCATTTTTAATCATGCTTCTCTAGAGAGGACAACTACTTTTGGTACATCAATATACCTAAAAATCTCATACACCACAAAACAGTTTATAGGAGAGAACTATGTGATACAACTTACCTCTTCTGCTTCCTCACTGTCTCTGGGGAAGAATTTAATAGTTGGGAAGCCACTCACACCGTACCTGAAAGAAAGGATAAAGTGAATATAAAAGCGATCTTCGCAGTAATGATCACTGTGTTGGTTCCAAATAAACCCGTGAAGTGGTGAATAAATGGCTGTGAATATATGAAAGTCATATAATTGAACTGCGGTTAAAGACGTGAATATGAAAGCGATCTTCGCAGTAATGAACACTACTTAAGCAGTAGTGAAAAGAAGGCCTGAAAAAAATTCAGGCCTGTACGGGATTTGAACCCATGACCTCTGTGATACCAGTGCAGTGCTCAACCAACTGAGCTAACAAGTGTTACCATAAGGCCCTTTAAGTGTTAGCCCTCTGTCAGAGCCCTTCCCTCTGACAAAAAAACAGCTTAAGAACTCTCTACAGTGGCCACTATAAATTACCAACTCAGTTGATAAAACCAAATTATCCTGTATAACTGACAGCACCAAAGTTTCTACACAAACTAACCCACTTTTTTCACTCATTATCTTAAGTTCATGATCATAGTTAGACATGACAACATCATGACATTTTGCCCTTCAAAAGCTCACCTTTCACCTAAAGTCCTTTCTCCATCAGCATCAACTTTGGCTACAACACACTGGAAATACACAAAGTATACTAAATTATGAAATAAACAAATGAGCAATCAGTCCAAAAGGACATGTCTTGTTTGCATGAAAGTTAACTATTAGCAGGCTAGGTTCATCTGTTTCATTTCGAAGAGAAATACACCAATCTCAAGGCTCTAGTCTTCACACTAAAAGAGGTACAGTGTCTGAGAATTTGCAACATTTTATACAGTTTGCATTGCTAAACTGAACAATTCTATCGACTCCTGTCATCTACTTGACCTGAAATCACCTTCCTAATTTAAAGGGCTTCATGAAGGAGATGTCAAATTGGATTGTCTGCAGTGCTGCCTAAAAATAAGTGGTATGATCTACAATTAACAGTTAACCAAGACAATCTCATCGAATTCTACTGAGAAATGGGAGTGGCACAAAACAAAATAACAACAACAAGAACACAAGATATGCTTTACACAACAAAAAAAATATCTTGCACTATAACAACTTACATTTGGTTCATTCTTGAATGTAAGTCCCACTTTCTCATACACAGGGGCAAGGTTTTTACAATGGCCACACCCTGGAAAACAAGAAAACATGCAGAAAAATTTCAGCACTGTGTGACAAAGTTTGGAGTAAAATAATTACAATAAAAATTCTTACATGGGGCATAGAACTCGACCAAAACATCTTTTGTCTTGTCCAATGCCACTGAGTCAAAGTTGGAAGAATCCAGTTGTATAACATTTTCCTTGAAGATAGCCTTACTGGCTCTGGCACCTGAGAAATTGATAAATGATATATATTAAATGAAAAAAGAAACAATGTAGTAAATTAAAAAACCTAACAAACTCAAGTTTATTGCATAATGACCACACCCAAGTGTCCCAAATTGCATTTTCTCTCTAAATAATGCAACTTGACTTATTTGATTAAGTGAAATCTACAAAACATATCTACAGCTATCCTTTTAACCCTCTACACCTTAAGATTGGTAACAAAATTCTCCATGCTCCTCTCTATAAATGTCTTTTGGTACTGACAAGGAGAATTCATTTAAAATCAAAGCTTGGTAAGTTGGCCTTTGTTTGTTTTACCCTCATGACCTCCTGGAAAGATGTATCAGTATAACTGTGAGAAGAACTTAAATGCTGGTCACTCTTTGGGTTTAACCCTTTCCTACACAAGATCTCATCAGTAAGTCTCCTTAATATCTGCCATACAATTCTTTCCTCCTATGGTGCTTAGAACTAAAATATTCAATTGAAATTGGCTAAAATTTCACAACAAGAAAATATCATGTTACTTACCACTTTTACCCTCAATAAATGACACAAGATCTTTAATATCCCTCCCACCTGAATAGCTGCAATGCAGAAGAAATACAAATGTAAATTATTAACTCACTTATGCACACAACAATGTTAAATATGCACAAAACAATCCTCCAATCTTGAATCTTTTCAAAGTTAGTAATTGGTGGCCTGGAATCACACCATGGTTGCAAGATATAAAATTTATGTTGCCAGTAAAAAAATTTGGTTGGAGGTTAAATTAACATCTTGAGGTAAGATACTTGAGCAACCAAAGAGAAACAAGAGATTTTTGTCAAAGAAAACAACAGAGCATTGATAGTGGTCTATACGAATATTTGTCTCTCAACAGAATCTAATAAACACCTCACTGGCTACAGCTTACTACTAGAAGAACAACAAAAACAGTTACAACTTGAAGTTCTGCAACCAGATTACAAAAAGCAAGAGGTCTTAGTAAAAAAAAACCATTTCTTACTCCTCAGCACTTGTGCTTCCTTTTGGAAAGTACTTAAGGGTAGGAAAACCGCTAACTCCAAATCTGGAACTAAGAGTTTTGTCTGCATCGGCATCCACTTTGGCAATAACGACATCATCAGCTTTAGCAAAAGCTTCTCCTAGCTTCTCGTATGTTGGTGCAAGAGCTTTGCAATGACCACACCCTTAGAATACATCAAACACCCCATCAATATTAATGTTTCTTGATGCAAGACATTGAAGACAAGGTGACATAACAACTAGTACACTTAGCTCTCATCAAAGAGGTTTGGTCCTCATCTTGGCTAACCCATTTAACTCTCACTCCCAAGATCTTGTTAGTAATTCTCCTTACTTTCTGCCACACAGATCTTATCATGTTAGTTCAGAGAATTTGGTATTGGATCAACTAACAAGTCCCTGATTGAAATTTTCTTTGTTTTCATTACTTGTCTTCTTGATATTGTATTGACAACATTAGGAGAAATTCTATCTTGGTTACTTGTGGGAGTTATAGGGTTATGCATGAACAAGTGCAAATAAAACTACAAAATAGATAACTTGGTCATTACTACAGAATATATGATGACTCCTAAAGAAGCTGTTTTAGCTTTAATTAGTTTTTGTTCATACAACTAAACCTTGAAATTTGCTCCAAACATTAGTATAAAGTTGTGTCAAACCAGTTAGATAAAGTTTGCAGTAATGTAGCAGCTTTAAATTGCTTCTGGAGAAGTTGTACATCAGCACGGCTTGTAATTTGCATGCTGATTGAAATATGTTATGGTCTTGCTGTGAAGTTTCATGTAGATTGAAATTTATTACAATTTCAGTAAAAAAGGTCTGCTGTAAGGAAACTAGTTGAAAGATTTTGGGAGAGCTGGTAATTAACTGGAGCCCAATTTGTTCTACTGCAAAGAGCAAATCCCAAAAGTGGTAAAAGGAAAGGCTTGCAAAGGGCAAAACCACCAGATACAAGTTAGGAATGCTGGCAAAAATCAAAGATAAGTTAATAGTGTTGCAGTTTAGATTGGAAGCTCACTGAAAATTCATAATATTCTATTTCCAGATCAAACATGGTGACTGAATAAATCAATAGAACTTTTTATTGGTCACTACAGAGTGTGCTTAAAGAGGGGTGTAATGACATGACCAGGTATAGAACAAAGGCAACAATGACACCAAAAACCAGTAAAAGAACCCTGTGTCTATTGAAAATTTTAGTATTGATCTAGCAACTGACTTAGCTCCATCTAAACTATTAACAGAGTTAATCCTATGTAAAAGCCACCCTGTCACCATTGTGTGTCTATGGTGTAACATAAGAAACACAAAGGCTTCTCTTGTGTTCATACCCCCTGGGATTTCCTTTTCAATTCCCTTCACCGTTTTTCAATAATTTCCAAATGCTATTTTATTCATCTCAATATCTAGAACTAGTATTTTCCCCTCTTTTTTTTCCAAACATGATTGAGTGGTAACTTTAAAAAGTCTAGTTGTGAAACAATAAGGAAAGATAAATCAAAAGGGAAAAAAAGAGAAAAAACCTAGGGTTGGCAGGTCTGTCATTAGAAGATTTATTCACCTTGTTCGGATGCTTACTAATCAGGAGTTAATTTCTTTTTCCTAAAAGGATAATTTTCCTATCTTGGATTAAGTTCAATTGTGTACTTTACCAAATTCATTTGGTGTTCTACTCACAGGGTGCGTAAAATTCAACAAATGCAAATTTATCGCCATTTACAATCTGAAAAAAGAAGAATAACAAGAAATGGTTAGGGTGATAAAAGTACATCAACATCTTAGCATTTTGTACACCAGAATGATATGTCTGCAGTTGACCACGTGTCAAAAATTTTTAGTTTATCGATTGGGGCAACAAAGTTTTATTAAAACAGTCATTGGGAGTGAAGCTTCTCGATCAAATTGTAAACTTAAGAAAATCAATAAGATCAACTTCGTTGATTTTTGCGAAAAAATCTTGGTCACTTTGTAGTTTTCAGACTCAATACTTTCGTCCAATCATTGTTTGACACCGCTCTCTCAGATTGTGCATAAGTAATTGCGTCCTCTTCTCAAACGATAACATCCTAGAAAATACATACCGAGTCAAAATTTTCGTTCGTAAGGTCGATTACACTTGCTTGAGAGAAGGCGATTCCGACTAAAAAGAACAAAAGAGACGAGAAGTCAGCCATTTTTTTTCCAGAAAATGTTCGTGACTCAGATCTACTTGGTTGATGACAAACTCCTAAGATTTTACAAGAAGCGCCCACGCTCTACTATCCAGTGGTTTTCCAAAGAAAAGCTCGACCAGAAGGAATGGTGATGAGCTAAGATTGCACATGGCGGAATGTTGTGATCTGTCTTCTCCTTGATCTCTTTTATATTTTAAAGTTTATGCAAATCTCAAGACCGTGGCGTCCTCCTAAGATCCTTCTCTTCACGTAATGCCTAAGAGAACTTCCGAACAAACTGTACAAAACAAGGAGACATTCCCCAAAGAGGTCAGCAATGTAATGAAACTGACACGAGATGTGATGCTTGAATCTCAGTCAAGATATTTTTTTTGGCATGAACAACACAATTGACGGATTTCTAATTCCATGACAGGTTGATGAGAATCTGTTTCGTTTTGAGGGAAATCAAACAGACAGGTTAAAAGAGAATGCTGATTCATCAGATAGTGAAGAAAGCTACTACTCCGGACTAGAAAGCGAGTCAGAAACATCAGATGATGACGATGACGACGAACAGGACTCTAATTCGGTGAGATTTCTTTACTTGATGTCCAGTCAGTTCTTTGCATGCAAAAAATTTCCAGTTTAGATCATCCCACGTTACCATATCAGTGTTAAATGAATGAGTTGATGGCAATTCTAAATTTTTCTCCTCCTTCAGGGAGAAGAGGCAACAAGTGGTAATGAGTCTTCTGGTGATAGTGACAATAATGAAAAGAATGATGATGTCAATGTGACAGAGATATATAATAGTGAGCCAAACAAAAATGAAGAAGATGTGGTGAAGAAGAAAGTAAAAGAGTCAGTTGATGAAGATAACACATCTGACGAGGAGGTAGATTTAGGAAAAGATGTTGTATTAATCAAGATCTCCATCTATACTTAATAATTCTTTTACTTTATTTATCCAAGGACTAGCAATAGGGAAACTTAAAATTTTCATTTCCCTTAGATTGTGGGCAGGTTGACTTATTTTTAGATGAAGTAACTTCTTGAGTGTGAGCAAATTTGTTGTGAGCAATTTTGAATTTAAAAAAATTGCTTCACGTTCATTCTTACATCTTTTTCTCTGATTTTTACCATCTAAATCCCCTCTTTTTTACACTAGGATGCATGTAATACCATTGGAAACATTCCTGTAGAGTGGTATAATGAGTATCCTCACATAGGTTACAACTTGGATGGACAAAGAATATTGAAGCCTGCTACTGCTGATGAGGTTTGTATCCTAAACAGCATCAGTGTTCTGATGGTTTTCCCAAAAGCCCTCAGAATTTGTAAAATCAATTAGGAGATCCCTTTAAATGTCAAAAGAACAATACAAGTCCAGTTAAACTCTAAAATCCGAAATCCACTTTTTTTTGTGGCAAATTAAAACATACTGTCATTAACTTTTAAATCACTTGAATTAACCAATGAGCATGCACCTGAAATTGAACAATAAAAATGAAGCAAAGTCTGTGATTGCACATGTGAGGGGGCAAGTGTTAACTGAGTTCTTCAAAGTATTTTATCAATCCCATAAATGCAGAAAAGGTCACAACAAACAGCACTGTTTAAGTGAAAATGACAGGAATTTTAGGGCAAGTTGAATTTAAAATATATTTTTTCTTTGCTAGTTGGATCAATTCTTGTCTAAAATGGATGATCCTAATTATTGGTGAGTGTTGCAATTATTTGAAAACTGAAGACTTATACTCTACATGCTAGTTGTGTGATTACATTATATATTTGTGTAACTGTTCACCAGCACTTAACTAGTTAAATAAAGTGACGAAAGCTATGATGATTGATGATAAATCTTTC
Source organism: Pocillopora verrucosa (assembly GCF_036669915.1). Taxonomy (NCBI): domain Eukaryota; kingdom Metazoa; phylum Cnidaria; class Anthozoa; order Scleractinia; family Pocilloporidae; genus Pocillopora; species Pocillopora verrucosa. Next base: position 27,756,718 of record NC_089314.1, on the reverse strand, counting down.
ATCATTAATTATATTTATTATGTATTAATTAAGCTGGAGTAAATTATATGCTTAAACCTTTTATAGGCGAACAGTCCAAGATAAATCAACCATGAAAGAAGTTGTTCTAAGTAATGAAGAGTTGGATATTATTGATAGACTTCAAAATTCTAAGTTTCCAAGTGCTGGATATGATCCTTATGAGGTATGCTTTAAAGAATTGGGTTGATTTAGGAATCAAAAAAGAAAAAAACAACAGCAAGAGGAATGTACATCATTGTTACCTTTTAGAGCTATATATGCTTGATTAACTTTACATTTTTTCTGTTGTAGTTGCAAAGAAATACTGTTTGAAGTATGCAGGCATATATTACTGGGCCATGTATGTTTAAATGGGGAACATGAATTAAATCCCAATGACTGCGCACCACTAATGATCCAATAATAATCTGTACATTTAGGGTTGTCAGTTTTTTCCTGGCTTTTGAATGCGTAACTGCTTGGTTTTTGTTGGAGTATTAAAATAAACTTTTTTTAGCATAAACTCATTGTTAGAATAGTAACACTTGATTTGGCTTTACTGTTAGAATCCCAAAGTTGCATGAACAAGAAACTACTGCAGCATTTGCATTTTGTGTAGGGAAAAATAGTACACACTCATGTCAGCACAATGCATTAAAGAACTCTTGTGAGTGTCTAAAACCAACCAACTCTTATATACAGTATTATTTTATTTTCTTCCAATCAGCCCTATGTAGATTTTTTCACTGGTGAGAAGATGATACATCCCTTGACTAATGCTCCTGAACCCAAATCACGTCACATTCCATCCAAATGGGAACACAAGAGGGTAAGGTAGTCATTTGTTCACTTGTTGTGATAATATATATTTATACATGGAAAGGAAGGATATACTTGCCTCCAACATTTTTTTGGGCAACCCAGAGTTCAAAATTTGTTCATAATAATTTGGCAATTGTCTTTGATCTTTAAAGTAGAGAAAGGTTGGAATCAGAGAGAGAAACTTCTTCAGAGGGCATGGAGGTTTAGCAGGGAAATAATAGGGAGGGGGGAGTGAGAAAATTGTCTCTATTGTGCTTTGTTGTATGTTTATTTTTTAGCAATGAAAATTATTTTTGGTTAATTTTACAGTACTAAATGAGTAGGTTTTGTTCTTTCTGTGAGCCAGGTTATAAAGATTGTCAGAGCAATTAGGAATGGCTGGATAAAACCCAGGAAAGATGAAAAGACTGATAAACCAAGGTATTATCTGATCTGGGATAAAGATGACAACCAGGTAAATGCATCTTTGATGTTAGCTTCTGTTAAAGGGAAATAGAGTTAATTTAATTTGACTTAAACTACTACTTTCTTAAGTAAGTTAGGATAGAGAAAAAGTTGAATGAATTCCAGTGGTTTTGTTGTAACACAATACTATATAGAAAATGGTCTATTATCAGGATATTTTTGGGTTTGTCAAACTTTTTCCTTACTGAAGTTTGCTCAACAATTGACTACTTTTATATAATGTTTATTGTTTGTTTTTTCAAGGCGAAACCAAGACACAACATGCATATTCCTGCACCTAAAATGAAACTCCCAGGTACTATGAAATGAATAAAACTTAAATGAATGACAACTGTTGTTAAAGATGTTCATTCATGATCATCTTGTCTGAATGTTTATCTCATGCCTTAGACTATCTTATAGAAGAGTTGCATCAGACTACCAATTAATGGTAGTGGTGGTCAGATGATTTTGAATCAGGTCATTGCTAATTTTACATTGACCATCTTTCAAGAATCCAAATTGACTTTCCTTGATATTTCATGTTAAGTGGCTGTGAATTTTATTTATTTCAGGCCATGAGGAGTCTTACAATCCTCCACCAGAATACTTACCAACTAAGGAAGAGGTAAGGGAAATGAGATGAATTTTTTCTCAGCTAACAATATAGGCATATATTTTTTTCATTGACTAATGGTCTTCTCACAAGTAATGCAGACCATGGTCCTGAAATTTGTTTCAGTGCCATCTGTGGCTAAGGGGAAAAAAGCAAAACCTGGAAGAAAAAGAACTTATTTACTGGTCTGGGTTGGTCCATAAGGGAAAAACCTCTGCCCTTGGTTTTGAGTACAATTTTCTGTCTCTTATTGACCCTCCTGCCAAGCAAATGACAAACATATCTTGACCATTTTTTCAACACTGAGTTTACTGCTCTCTTGTCCAATACACCATGACTGTTCATATTGTTAAGATTATTGTACATCCTACAATTTATTCACATAATCATTTAAATAATTTGATTATTTGTTACTTTTGCAAACAATTGAGAGGGTTTTTGATTGTTTAAAATTACAGTAATGGTAGCAATTTTTTTTTCTCCAAAGATTGCAGCATGGGAAGCCATGGATCCTGATGAAAGACCACAAAATTTTCTTCCTAGAAAGTCAGTTGCTTTATATAACAATGCTTTTTTAAAAGGTTTCACAACAAACCACTTTTGTTACTTCCGTTCTTAAAATTTTTTTTGACGTCTAGTGGTCTCACTTCTCCACTCTTTCTTTTTCAAAATCATGACAAAAACAGCAAAAGAAGTTAACCCTTTAATTCCCAAGATCTGATTGTTAATTCTCCCATCTAGCTGTTACACATTTCCTTGTAATTTAGTTAAAAGAATTTGGTGTTATATCATGATAACAACCTCTAACTGATAAGTCTGAGTAATCTTGTTACCTGTTTTTTGGATAGTGTATAGATATTGTAGGGAGAAGTTACATGTAAATCACTTCTGGAAGCTAAAGGGTTTACAATGTCACAAGCAAGTCTCTAGGCCAGCATTTCTTAAAAATATTGCCAAGTGAAAATCAAACCTTACAGTTAACTGAATGAAAATTGTAGATAACAGGGGCATGGTATACATACTATGTAGCATTGAGTAACCCCTTAACTCCCAGAAATGATGCGACATGCGACTTCTCCCTGTATTTTCCATACATTATCCAACAAACAGGTAATGAGGTAAGAGTTGTTATCTCAATCTAAAACCAAATTCTTGGAACTAATCTACAATAAAGGAAAGTGTAGCAGCAAGAGGGGAGAATTAACAATCAGATCTTGAGAGTAAAAGGACAAAAAGAACCTGAATTTGGCAATATCTTAATTGTCAATCATAACTGTCGCTGTTTACTACATGTAAAAATTTAGCACTACATGAGTTAATGTTAGTTTATGAAATATGTTCCTTTATTTTTAGGTACTCAAGTCTCCGCCTTGTTCCAGCTTATAATAAGTTTATCCAAGAACGTTTTGAGAGATGTCTGGACTTGTATCTCTGCCCTAGACAAAGAAAAATGAGGGTGAGGCATTCCCACTCCAGGCACTAACCACTGCTTGTCAGCAACAAATGTTGTTAAAGAAGTGTGAACATTCATCAAAATTCTGAAGTTATGTCCCTAATGATATTTGGTTTTTTTTGTTTGTTTTGAGTAGGTCCAAGTAAATCCAGAAGATCTTTTACCAAAACTTCCCAGGCCAAAAGATTTGCAGCCATTCCCGTCAACGGAATCTATTGTAAGTATAAATCTTGCATTTTGTGTAAACATAATGTTTCAGTTCACTTATGCGTATAACCAGTGAAAAATGCACTGTATATTAATACACTGTCACCCTTAATAACAATTGGTTCCTCAAACAAAACTGATCAACATATTTTTCAGCGTTAGTCCTTCGTCAGAGCCTTTCTAACGAAGGGCTGACGCTCGAAATGTGCGCTTTAGAAACTCTTTACGGTGGCCAATTTACATTTATAGACTCCGTTGTTAAAACCAAGTCATCTTGTAATACCTTCCACAGACGCTGCACCACAGTTTCTTTAGAAAATTAACCCCTTCCTTTCAATAAATTTATAGTTTATTGAACACATGTTCTGCTGTAGTTCAATTGTGTGTGAAACTTAGTTCATATTTGTTCATCAGCTTTGTAGTCGAACTTCTACCTCGTTCTGATGAGCATGTATTTTTTCAGGTGTACAAGGGTCATACAGGTGTGGTGCGCTGCCTCGCTGTCGACCCCACGGGACAATGGATAGCTTCTGGTATGTAGGCTAAAATTCAATACTTTACTTGCTATCCATACAGTGCAATCACAGAGTATAGTTAACCCTTTAACTACCAGATCAAATTTGTAGTTCTCCCTACTGTCACCCATACAATTCTTATAATGTTAGTTCAGAGAATTTAGTATTGAATCAATTATCCCCAAATTGATTTTTTTCTTTATACTCACCACTTATCTGGTTGATATTTAATGGATATTGTAAGGAGAAATTCTGACTTGGTCAGTCATGGGAGTTAAAGGGCTAAGTACACGCAGCGAAGTTGCTATATTATAGACTCATTTGCTTCTTACTTTGCTGTCAGGAGGCGATGACAAAGTTGTGAAGTTCTGGGAAGTGTGCACAGGACGATGTCTCAAGACGTTGCAGTGTGCTGGTACTGTGAACAGTATGGCATGGAATCCAAACTCCTTCCTAATGCTTCTGGCTATTGCCGTGTAAGTGGCAAGTTAAAAATTGTTGCTTGCTTGCGGAGAAGTGAAATACATAGGTTCGTCGTCATCATCAATATTCCTTCATCTCCTTATGGAGAGAGATTTGGGCACCAAAATGAATTTTAGATGTGACGAGAAACGCTTCCTCATTTTTAATGTCTACCTAATGTGTATTAAGATTAAAAAACCCGCACCAATGCGAGTTCAACATTGGAATGACTACTCAATTTCGTATCGCGTTTACAAATGCGTCTGTTTTCCCCTCATCCGCCTTGAAGAAGCCCTCTTGGATTGACGGAATTCACGCCGGCGCTATTAGTTCCTGTCAACGGTAGGGCCTGTTTTTTTACCCTAACGAGCGGTTGGTCTTCGTTTTCGTGATACTGTCGCGAGATTTCCCAAGCAGTGGGATTCGTTCTGGTGTGACATTCTCTGATGATATCATGTGAACGAATATACAACCATGAGGAAGAACCACGGAGAACTTGGGCCGGCACAAAAATGCCCTGTATCAGGTTAACACCTGTCTTAATTTGAACACCTCTCTATTTTTCTTTACAGCGAACACAAAGTCGTCATTATCAATCATTATCTTGGTTGCAAAGAATTGTGTGAAACGACGGATAAATTATTTGATATTCCTACAGGAGAAGGTACAATTCTAATTATGGGCTTAAGATGTTTGTCAGAATGTTTTCAGTCATGTGGCTCTGTTTTATTGCACACTCCTTTTCACTTTGGACTGAATCTCATCTTTTTACTTATCTTTTCACAGCTGAGAAAGAATCTGGCGTACAGTGGTCAGTGGCTATAGGGGAAGACTACAGAAATGGAGAACGTTTAGTTTTAAAACACAGCAAGGTAATGTTGTCGTTGAACAGAGCAGCCTTATCCTTGCACTCGTATTTGTTGACTCTGACCAATCAGTTTGAAGGTTGTACCTTTTTAGCCAATAAAGTATTTTCATGGAAGTTGTTCCTGCACATTGCAGCCACGCTTGCTCGCCGTCGTCATACCCACCCTTGCTTAAAACTTGTATCCCAGACTTGCTATGGTAAAACTTGCCAAGGACTAAAATTTCTCAGTAGAGATGGCCACAAAAGAACAGATTTCATGGAGACTGTAAAAGGTTTAAGTAAAATTATTCTCTAGCAAGTTTTTGATGTTTCAACAGGTCATATCGCAGATAACATGGCATGGAAAGGGAGATTATTTGGCGTCGGTTGTACCCCAGGGTAAGAGATTAACTTTGAACTATTTTGAGGAAGATCTTCCACAAAAACGATATGCTTTCTGCGTTGTATATGTCTTTCCATTGTCCTGAGGACTTTTTCTTCCTTTGGAATCTCGATATGTTTTGCTGAAACAGTATTCGAACTTTTTGTTATATCTCCTAGGTGGCAACAAATCTGTGTTCATCCACCACATACCAAAACGTCGAAGTCAGGTACGTGAAGCCTCCGATCAACTTTTGAGCGGTTGAAAAATATACATTTCTCCGGTGGTTTCAATAAACTTTTCCATGAGCGACTGCTGACGGTGTAATGCGCCAGCTGTGACTGAAAGGGGCCGTGAGGCGAAACCCGTGAACCTTCTCGCAGCTAAACAGACGACAGGTCTTACAGGCCTTACTAACCAATCGCTTTCAATATACTATTGTTTAGCTGTAGGAAGAACTTTCCTTTTTATCACTAGCAAAGCTCCACTTATCGAGTTGATATTCTCGTCATATTTCAGTGTCCCTTCAAGAAATCCAAAGGTTTAATCCAAAGAGTGTTGTTTCACCCGACGAGACCATTTCTTTTTGTCGCTGTAAGTATTGTAAACTGTGGAATTGGTGACAATTGTTTCTTGTACGTTGATTCTACTTGTAGGATACTTCAGTTAGGTTTATGAATGCAGAAAATACGTAACACCATTCGGATTTTTAAGTCGCGGCTCATGCTTTGAAAATGGTGATTTGATGAATGGTGGATTATTACTTATGGTGAATGTATGAAGAAATGTCTCTATATTTTGTTTTCATCTTAGAATCCCCACAAGTCCGGACAAAAAAAGTAGCCGCCGTTATGTCAGTTCCATCAACTCCCGACCAATGCGCACTATCCCGCAAATAGGCGACATAAACGCGAAAATCGATGATCTGTTCATAGCTCCAACAACTTGTAAAACTCAAGCGAAACTATCACAGTTCTGAAACTGTTAAATATTTTTTGTGAGCATACGAACACAAAAGTTACCTGATTTTCGTTTCTACACCTACTTTGCCTTCTTTCTTCAGACACAGCGATTTATCAGAGTCTACGACCTCATCAAACAAGAGCAAACGAAGAAACTTGTGTCAAACGTGAAGTGGATCTCCAGTATGGCTGTGCATCCGAAAGGTACGCTTCCCTCAAGTTAAAATCATTCTCTGAAATCTCTAAAAACTAAGATGTCCTGTAAATGTTATTTTCGGGGCAGTTTCTGTGATATTTTGGTGGACTTGGCTTGCAGCCGTTCCCGTTTCCAAGCGTAATCTGCTTACGTCAACAAAAATCGGCGGGAAAAATCGCCGTATTCTCACGACGGGATTTACGCTGAGGGGAAAAATAGGTAGTGCTCCGAGATTACTCTCAACTTAGAGAGACCACAAACGAATACTTTGATGAGACGGTGAAACGCAAAAGAAGTGAAATAACTCAAGATCTGAGATGGAACAAGGATGCATTTTGGAGGAAAAGATTGTGCAAACCACGAGGTTGCTATTTACTCTGTTAAACTTGACAATCGGTCTCAAGTTTTAAATCACAATGGTGAAGCAGACTTATTTATTACAGTTTAGCAGTGTTATTTCCTTCCCGTAAATGTCAAAGTTGTACTGATGCGCAATCTTGAATTTGTCGAAACTCGCTAGCAAAGGCTTGTGCAATGTAGAAATTTTTCAGTGTCTGATTTAGATATACTCGTTTAATTTCTTACAGGGGATAATTTGATTGTGGGAAGTTATGACCGTCGGCTATGCTGGTTTGATTTGGACTTGTCGACTAAACCGTACAAAACGCTAAGGTTGGTGATCATATTTACTAGCAAAATATCTATATTTGCCCTGATTACAGTAGCCGAACTGCTCCAACCATTACATTGTTGTTGTAAAAAAGCTGAATTTAAACCCCAAATGTAAAGAGGTCCTTTGAGAAGATCGATCCTTGACCTTATCTGCGCTACGCGGGAAAAATTTAAAAAAGTAAGTTTATTCGTTTGGACATACCGTCAACACTAGTATGGTTAATTATACTTTTCGATAATGCTGTCCAAGGTGGATATATTTGAAAACGCTGTTTTTGCCTTTAACGGAGCTTTTCGAATTACCACTCTTTGTATTGTTGGGCGGGAAGATTAGGACTTGAATTACGCATGCTTAAGGAAGCATTCCAGCGTTTCTGCTCGTTGGTGATCGTTGTAGTGTGTACTGTAACATTCTATCTGTTTTCTGGTGTGGACAGTTCTTGAAACCTTTTTTCCTTTTAAATTCGAGTCGTAAAATAACTTAAAGGAGATCAGATTTTAAAATGGAGCGCACTACAATCGAGTGTTGTATAACTAAAACCAAAGTAGTCACCACAGCCAATCAGAGGAAAGGAAAAAAATCACCAGGAGCTAATGAAAATACCGTAACGCAAATTGCGCAGGCGCGAGAAAGTACAAGAGACCAAGTCGCAATTAGGTTTAACTTTGAATGTGATTGGTTGTGAGAATGGCGCAAGTTTTCTTGACCAATCACATAGCGAAGGAACCCAAAACCAAGGTTATCCCGGATTATTTTTTACTACCAGTTGAGAATTGTACCAGGGCCTATGTGATTAATTGAAACGCTTAGCTCTCTTGGTAAGTCTTGCAATGCCGAATAAAATCATTCTTAACATCAATATTTTTAGGAGTCATAAAAAGGCCTTACGTCAGGTGGCTTTCCATCGGCATTACCCTCTGTTCGCATCCGCCAGCGATGACGGTACAGTTATTGTTTGCCACGGACGAGTCTTCAAGTAAGTTACTGTTGATCCTAACTGGCGAATTCATATTATTGTGAACTTAACTCGCAGTAAACCGTTGCGAAGGATATGCAAAGCAATTACAACACTGAGTGATGTTTCACTTGAAATAAAATAATTATTTGAAATGCTTTTTTCCTGATAGAAATCAAGGGTCGTGGGTAATCTTTTGTAACCGGTTAAGAGGCCATTTTTTTTTACTCGCTGAACTAGAAAAAAGCTTCTTTTTTTAGTGTTGTAAACAGCACCGTTTTCTATTTCCTTTTACGATTTCTCATCGATAAAAATAATCCCGACAGGGAACGGTTCTTGTTGGACCAAAATATTTACCCTTGTCAGTAAAATATAGAAATATTCTCTCTACCTCGTCAGTTTTCCCGCGGCCTCGTAGAAATCAATCTTACACTGAATAGTGGTAGTTCAGGTGAGGGTGCTCGAATTATTTGTCCGTGTAAGTTACCGACGTATCACTGACTCTAGGGAAGTTGTCATAAGAATTATTACACAAACCATTTACAGTAAAAACAATTTCCCTGATTCTTTTCAGTGACTTGATGCAGAATCCTTTGATAGTTCCCGTTAAAGTACTGAAAGGACATCGGGTAGAAGGAGAGCTGGGTAAGCTAGTTCGCAACTTTATCTGTTCTTCTTGTGCGCGATGATTTAACTCTTAACACATCTTTTATATTGGCTCCTAGTTTTCTTGCACAACTTGTTCCACTTTTTTTTATTTGAATTTTATTAGTTAAAGACGCCCTTTGGAGAAACGTGAACCCCTTGGGATGGAGAACTTCTTCGTTGCATCTTATAACGCTCTGAAACCTTATAAAGCATCGATAGGGGATGTTGCCCTTTTTAAAACTTGTTGAACATTGTTCTGAATCTGTTTCCATTTTGTTCAGCTCCAGGCTGTCGCCCAATGGAAATACGCGCGAGACTGAATGAGCGAAAAATAGCGATGACCATCCTCGTTATTTTCTTCGCTCACCCGCCTCGACGCTTGTTTAACTTGCAGTTTATTAAGTCGTGACAACCCTCCTTACGTCCCTTTCAGGTGTTGTGGATTGTCAGTTCCATCCAAATCAACCATGGATTTTCACTGCCGGAGCAGATCACCTCATTCGACTGTACACGTGACATCTCTTATTACGCTCTTTTTAACAGTCACAGAACGACCAAGTCACTACGCGATTTCGCTTGTTCTAACATGCGCTAGATTATGCCTGTACATTAATGCGTCCAAAAAAAAAACAGAACGTGGCCCACGAAATGCGATCTTCCGTCTAAAAACACACTGAACCGAAGCTTTACTCTGGCTGGCAGCCAATTGATATGATATTTCTTCTTAAGTAACCAGTTGGCTATTACAACTTCTGAAGCTTTAGAACTACGAGAATTCTTGATTATGAACACTGTTACTTACATGGTTCCACATGGACAGTCTTCAAGACTGTTTATGTCGGACAGTTTGGACCTTTGAATAAAACATTGTGTGTGGTACACCGAACAAGACTTCATTTTTGCCTCAGTTCAACAGGTCAGTTTGAAGGTATCATAATGCTGTCTCCATAACTTATTCACAGCCGTCTCTCTTGATTCCTATTAACTTCTACTCGCTGTTTTGCCACTCGTCAAGAGTCGGTGCTTAGCACGCAGGCACGATGCAAACCTGTCTTTAGACTACGAGCAGTCTTTACTTTCGGTGAAATTCGACGCGCAAGTTAAAAAAAAAATTATGTTGGCACGACGCGCACCTACTTTTCGTGAGCCTGACTGCCATAGTTCCGCGCGACGCGCCAACATTTTTATATATTTATTATTTTTTTCATTGATATTTTTACTCGCGTGTCGAACTTAGCCGAAAAGCAGGGAATGCTCGTAGTCTGCTTTGTCTTAAGGTCAGAGCGTAGATCCTTTACTGCCACAAGACTTAATACTTACATTTATTTACAAAGCACTACCTTGATTTTTTTTCTCCCGCTTTTTTTTTGCCTCCGGATGAGAAAGTCCACAGGGTTGTTCTCACCCCAAAGCACGATCGGTTTATTTACTTGTCCTCATACAGAAATCTTGGAACAAGGCTATGAAAGTTCGTCGGAGTTTTAACGCGCAAACATCTCCTGGCTGATACGATCGTTAAAAATACTATGTACAGGACGAATATGCAAAACAAAATATTACACAGCACGATCATCTTTGTCGGAGAAAATTTTCCGTAAAATGTTTATATTCTCCTGACACATTTTGCTAAATTTGTCCTCTGTTGCATGATCAAATTCTGAAATGAGAAAAAAAAAAGATACTTAAAAAAAACTATCTACGGTTAAAGAAAGTACTTGATGGAAGGTTTGATATCAGAGGCGATATCCTTCGATTAAAAGAGCGCTTTTCGGAATTTTACCCCGTCCTGTAACTTCAAAAGCACTCGCGCCCCGAACAAATTTGAAGGTAGTTGTTGATGGTTGAAAAGAATGAAGATTTCACCAACTTACCCGGTAGCAAGTGAATTTCGTCGAGTTTCTTCACCAATCCCGTCTTCTTCAAAGATACTTTGGCCTAATGAAAGTAAAGTAGTTGAGAGACACGATGAGCTAGCAGTTTGCAGTTTACCTTTGAATCCTCATTCGTGCCCTCCAGAGAGAAAGAACATCCGTAAGATCATCTGTAACACACTCCAAAGCGCCTCGCGCGCCACTTGTTTTTGTTCTTACCGCATTTTGACGTCACCTGTGATTTACAACTGAACAGATGCGCAGCAACAAGCGATCTTTCTGTTAACCCTTTACACCCTAAAATCAGTATGAACATTCTCCACACTGTTCTCTTTATATTCCCTAAGGTGTTGACAAGGAGAATTAATTTAACAATCAAGAGCTTCTTTATTTGTTGATCATTTCCCTAATTCTCATGACGTTAATGTGTAATTCAGCGGTGATACTGTTGGGAGAAATTAGATGTTAGTCACTCTTCAGGGTTAAAGGGTTAATTCAGTGCTTTTTTTTCATACTTTATGGTTAAACAAACTTTCACTATCGTGACATGCAACGTACCTTTTGACAATTGTGCAAAAGTGAGCACAAAGCTGAGAGGCACAGTGCCCTCAAGTAAACGGAATTATCAGTAGTAAATTCCACCAGTAGAGACAATAGTTTTTCTGCAAAACAAAGGAGATGCGAATCATTTTAATTGTTGTTGGATCCACAGCACCAGTCTCACCCGTAAAGGGGAGGGGGGGGGGAGAAACAAAAGGACAATCATTTCAAAATAAACAGTATTAACAATAATTTAGTTCGTCATTTGGGAAAATAAGCTCATTAGCTCCTGGTGATATTATCTTAGCTATGACTGGCTGTTGTGATTGCCTTGGTTTTGGTGTAATGTCACTCAATCCAAAAGCACTCTACAATGTCACATGTACCTCGCACGTTGCTGGCCTATTTTGGCAGGAAACGAACAGACAAATGTTGGCCGTCCACGTGCAAACGTCGTTGGTTATTTCTAAATCAAGACGAAATCTTTGAAAACAGGAGTGTGATGTACGAAAACTTGAGAACGATCACCAACTTAGGTCATTAGTGGTATGGCTCATATGAGTATTTAGTATGACCCTGTTTGGCAGCCTCTCATACCATGGCTAGAACATGTTGCCATAACTTTGCTTTAGCACGTACAAATACTAGGCTAAAAAAGCACTAATGCGAAGATGATAACTCACCGTTCACCAACAGCACAGGCTTGCTGGCGCCATGGAAGCACAAATTTCTCAGAACAAGAAGAGCCTTTTCCTGTAGCTGCCTGTTCTGAGCCATACTTAGCTCTAATAACACTTCTACAACGCCAGGGGTCTTGACCACAACCTGCTGGCCATCGGTAAAGAATGTCACGCTAACGAGTACGTTGAGCCAGCAGAGTGTCACGCCACGAGTAATGGACTTGTGTCTGGGATGGGCACCGCTTTTAATAGGCTTCAGTGAAGCGAATGGTTGGAAAAAGTTCGTCTGCAGAGACAGAGAAAAAAGCATCCAGCCTTATAAACGTTTCGACTTGAACAACAGTGGTAAACAAGATTATCATTCAAAATCTTACACTTCAAAAATTCCTTATAAAAGGTTAGGTCCGCAATGTGTTTTTATCCGAACGTTAGATTTCTCTGCCACTATAATTTTCTCTACGTGTAACAGCCAGTGGGCATAGGAGGGATTCAACCACTAACGGGAGTAGCATGAGGACGAGATGGCAGCTCTCGAAAATTGTACGCGCCTTGTAAGCACGAGGTTGTTTTTGAGAAGTACTTGCCCTAATTTCGCTACATTCCTGCCGAGTACAACAGGAAAGGCAGAAATTTATGAGAAGAGAAATTACTACTTGAAAAGCGACTGTAATGGACGACACGACATTACTGCGAGTGACACGTTCCCAGGCCTACCTTCCACAGGACTCCTCTACATTCGGCACTTAAAGCCAGGTTACTAAGCAGATTGAACATGTTCTTTAGAACAGCCAGGTGCATGTCCAATTCGGTACTGGAGCTGTTCTGAAGCTTACTGTTGGTCTTATGAGTCAGTTTAATCAGGCTATGTAGTAATGTGCTTCCACTCTGAACAGAACGGCTAACGTTGCCAAGAACACCTGAACTACCTGCGACGTAGGCTGATGCTGCAAAGACAAACGAAACGATCACAAAAAAAAAGTTTCCGGTGTTTACCTGATCTCTAACTAAAATTGTTATTTAATTAATTCGTCACAAAAATGTACAAATACATCCAGAAAAAAAAAATTATGCTACTGATATAGTTATTCAATCTACACGAGTATTTGATGGGCAATATTTAACCATAGTTGTGTGGTCAATAGGTGGGTTTTATTTTTCATCTATGTGGGCTTTGGATGTGGCTCGTGTATTGCACTTCAGGAGCGTCGTAAAACCGATACCAAAGTTGGCAATGAGAACAAGTTGAACCAAAGGAAACCGGCTCAGGGTAGAGAAAAAGAAATCAGTCTTACCATGGCAAAAGTGATTTTAGTTTTGCAGTTGATTAGTTCAAAAGGTGGCACGAACTTTCTACACCAATAACAAAACACAGTACAACAAATGAAGTCAAATTTCGGATCACATTTCTCTAAATCATGAGGGCTGTGAAGATGGACGTTATCAAATAAAAGGTGTTTTAGGCGACATGTCACTGGAAAAAAGATGACAAGTTCCCTAACAAGTGTCTAAATGACTCACACCAGGTGATACTGCCCTTGTGGCAAATTGAAAGAGAGCAAACTCACAACGGAAGAGGATAATAGTATCTAGAAATAAATATAGGAGGTTGATATATTCGAAAAAAGTAACTCTTATCAGTTCACAGGAACTATTTACCTTTAGAAAACTGTGCAGTCAGCGTTGATAGCAGACGCAAAACCTCGTTTAGAAGGTGCACCTCAACGGAACACCACGACCACAGTTTGTGCAGGACATCAACGATTCTGCTTTCTACGCAAGCTCTCTACAGAAGCGAAGGCAAAGAAAGCATACCTTCAGTTTGCATTTCCATATGTATACATTACAAAGACAAAAACTTTCCCCAACCCCTTCCCAGAATCCTTCAGGGGATTCAATAACTTTTTCCAAAAGAGGTCAAAAACCAAAACCAAAACACCAGAGCCTACTCGCAGGCTAACCGGACGGTGGTAAGAGATCTTAGAGGCGGCTATAGACCCCTGTCATCCTGCAACACTTTTACTTGAATGTGAAAGCTCCAGACATATATTTGGTTATCGAGATAAACCTAAGGTAACACAACACTGGTAGATGCAAACGATTGACAGTCAGGATTTCAGTGACTACTAGATACCTTGACTGATGCATTACAGTGAAGAAAGTTTCTGAGTAGTTGAAGCACCTTAATAAGCTCGATCATCAATGGATCCTCCTGAAAAGAAAAAACAGTAAGCTAAAAATAAAAAAAAGCTTGTCTGAACTTTGCGTTCCCTTACTGTAATGATAACTCGAACTTTGCTTTTGAATATCAACTTTAATCGATGAAACTCAACGAATATTTTCTCGAAACCTCGTGTTACATTTTTAGAACTCGTATTGCGCATGATCGAACTCGTGTTACGCGTAGGAGCGAGGCAGTTTCAACACTTACCAAAGATAGCAGAAAAGGAGAAGGCATTATCTGAGGCGAAGTAACGAAGTTTTATCCAAGGGCACGAGGAAGAATGACTCGGTCACAAAACTCGCAGAAAAGGTTTGAACTCATGGGCGCAATTTCGAGGAAAGAAAACAAAAGATCGAGACCACGTTATACAGGAATCTCTGAGGAAAAGAGCTAACACAAAAGGATGGAAGAAAATAAGTTGTGTTTTTGCCGGTAAACAAACCGCTACAGGATGTTTAAGTCATTACCTTCCTTCTCCACGAAGAACCTTTCCCAAGCTGGAGTGAATTCATGTTCATCTGGGCATGAAGATGCTTGACGTGTTCCAGAGTGGTTTCCACAAGCCCAGCTAGATAAACAAAGGAAGCAAGAATGAATCTATGCGGGAGCGAGGCGGATTAGGAGGACTGTTTCAAAAAACATACTCACGAGTAGTTTACAGGACCCGGATGTTCAAAACCCTTAAAATTTTTTCAATTCTTCACTATTAAAGAAATAATTGTGAAGTTTACTGCTAGGCCGCGTTTTGAGACTTCAAACAGCAGCCAAGCTCTATTAAAATAAATTATCAGGTAAGACTGGTCATCAATCTCCTCACCTTGCAGAGCAATTCTTTTTGCCGCGTGACTTAGAGCCAATAAAGCACTCAGAACAGCACACACTAACGCCTGCTCCTGATTCGTGGTAAGTGAACTCTGCCGCGAAGGGGCACTGTCGTAAACTTCTAGTAAAACGCTGCAAAGTTCTTGACCAGAAGTTTCACTGCTGGCAGAAAATCCTGGGCCGTATTCACCGTTTTGTTCCCTATGATTTTTCTTATTCTTCACAGCATCCACCAAGTGTTCACTGGTATCGATATTATCGAGTAATCGAGTAAAATAATTCTTTATTAGAGGTTTATCAGATTTTCCGTTACTCCACCCTCTCTCATTGGGTTGTCGTTTGCCCTCGATGGTCAACTGGAGGCCAAGAAGCTTAAGAAGTAAAATTCTTAGGGAGGATAGGGCGGGGGATTTGCTCTCTTCAAATAAATGTTTGGTGACACCTGAAAAAAATTTTTAAAAAAAAGTGATCAGCCATTATATCTTCTCTAATGTCAATGTGCATACCGCTGACAAGGAGTGTTACTTTTTTAACAATCAAGAATTTCTTTAGTTGGTGATCATTCCCTTTATTCTCATGATCTTCACGTGTGATTTAGGGGTGGTTTTGTAAGGGGAAATTAGATGCTAATCACAAAAAGTGATGAAAGGGTTTGGGGAGAGTGACTGACGGCGGGGATACACGAAAAAAACGATAAAACAACAGAGCGTTAATTCTATCATGAGCGATGACTGTAAGCAATAATGAGCTTGTATATCATTTCCATCGTAAACAAAAATAGACCGAAACATCTTTCTCAAGAAAAGGCTTCGTAAAAGAAATTTCAAAGGTAAATAAAACGCATGCTTATAACTACGGCATGCATGAAATTAAATGTATTTTCCAAGTTTTTCAACAACACCTGAAGTGTCATGTTTATTTTACTACACGCAGAAAAAAGAATTCCATCTTACTGATTAATAGCCTCCAGTGAGTTAATAGAGTCTCCTCAACAACACTTGGAACTGACAGCTGACCTTGGTTCTGCAGCAGTGTGATTAGCAGTTTACAAACATTCTCTCGCACAGTTCTGACGCCAATTTGTAGACTGTCATCTGATATAACAAAGGAAAAGGTTTGACAAATTATTTCCACGCTACTTTTTCGTAACTCTGACAAACTCCACACACGGAAGGTTACGTGAGTACCAGAAAACTTGTAGGTTTTTTTTCGCCGGAGCATGAACGAGTTTTCCACGTCAAAGGATATTGCGCTTATACAGGCATAAATTGATTGTGGGCAAATCGGAATTGAAATGAGGTTACTGTTCACGTGGAACAAGTTTCGCCGTTGTGCATTTTTTCTATTTTGACATCATTTTATCTTTTATTAAAGATTTATCTTGTGCTCTTCCATTATCACTAATGGGCCGTAAACTTTTAGAATGCTTTTCGACTGAATGTCATAAAACCAAGACCAAGGTAATCAGAGCTGCCAATCAAAGGAAAGGAATATACCCTGAGGAGCCAATGAGAACGCGAGTAAACTCAATCACAGAGCAAAGTAAACTTGTGCAATTCCGTATCACTTTCAACACTCGATGGAAAGTTACTCTAAGAGAGAGTGCAATCTATTGCTTGATTAACATTAAATAGCAGCTTTGATGTTTTAGTGGGCGTTCAGTTTACCTGTATGAGAAGCATCAAGTGAAAAAAGGAGCATTATCCTGTCAAGAGCTTTGTGGTCTTGCAGCAAAGTGAAGCAAAAGATGGTATTCACTTTGACAACAGTGTGAAGGAAAGGCAAGATTTCGCTGTACATGCAAAGTATCTCTTGAATCACTACAGCGGACGCGCAGGACAGCGGGGTGGGTTCTTCCACACAAAGGTAGCCTTGTACCTCCGTGCAATCAATATGACTGCAAACAAACAGCAAAAATATTAAAAAAAATATATCATCGTCTATCATTGCCATCTGCGTCTCCATTTACAATGATAAAAAAATTGCGCTACAACGTATAATTCCTACATACTCACTCGATAAAGCTGCTTAGAATCTCTGCCTTGTTCAGAGCTGCGATGATGGGCCCAGGGTTCAGGAGTACCAAATTGTTCACCAGACGTGCCATTGCACCAATGAGCCCCGGTGTTATGGAGGACCTTGTAACTGCTGAGGATGTCCCTGATGGAGCCACCGAGTTGATTGAACTACTTACGCCACCACTAGCGCTGGCACTGGACATACTAAGTGTATGTAAATAAAACGGTAAATAAAGAGCAAATAAAAACACTTTACGTGTTTCTGTTCGCGGTAATCGATTAAGAGCTCAAACTTAGTTTTAAACTAGATAACCCGGCCTAAGATTGTAGATTGAGACGTGGTCAGCGCTCCAAGCTTCAACCAATTGAGTCGGCACGGCGAGAGGAGAAAAATTTTAGCGACTAAATTTGCAAGGGAAGTCGCCAATTTGGCGACCTGTGTTGTGCGGTCATGTAGAAAGCTGTAATGTTTTATTGGTGATCACTGGTGATCTCTTAACCTTGATGTCTGATTCAGGGGTGGTATTGTGAGGGGAAATTAGATGCTGGTCACTCTCAGGTTGAAGAGTTGATCAAAAACAGCAAAACTTAACATGAACCTTCAGCTGAAAAAGCTTTTGTAATGGTGAGCTTTTGCACCGTAAATTTCTATATTTTGTTTCCTACGATGCTGTTTTGGAATAGCATAGACATTCAGTTTAATTGATGTCAGCCTTCATTTTAATATCCAGCAGAATCACATTTGACTTGAAAAGAAAGAAAATCCAGCAAAAAAGTGCCCATGGAGAAGACATACCCACTCGGCAGACCTCTTTCATTAATCAGTGGAATCAAAGAGGTAGGAGTCCTTGATAACTGCGTCTCCGGTGCGGACGAAGATGCCCCTGACAAGACTGTGCTCGAGGTGTGAGAAGCCACTGAAAATACTCCAGGGCTTGCCTTTCCATTTGCAGACTCTGTAGGTAATGTTTGAGCTTCCGAGCTTACACTGCCAGACCGGGTCTGTGACGTTGAGCCAAGAGGCTTGTATGGAAAGTCTGTACCAGTACCCGACGAAAGAGACACTGTGACAGAGCTCTGACAAGCCTTGGATGTGCCATGCGGTGGAATCAATGGAATTGGACTGCTTGTAAGCATGTTGGAGAACTGTTGGAAAAACTTGAAATGCTCCAGAAGGGAATGAAGATCTTGAATTCCCTTGGAAGGGTTCTAAAAAAGCGAAAAGCGAAAGGTTACTTAATACAGGAGAAAGAAATTTATCAAGAAGCTTAATCTTTGTATTTAAGTTAGTCTGCAACAAATGGAATCGACTTGAAGTGCAGAGATCTGTAGATTCTTAGTTTGAATAAAACTGCCATGCAATACCATCGAAGTTACCTTTCGACTCCAATGTTGAAAGTGTGAAAAAAAAGAATCAAGGATGCTCGCAAAAGTTCGTTTTAAATCTGATTAAGTAGTAAAAAAGTCGTACATCTGAACTGCAGGATATAGGTTTCCACAGAGGAAAGATCTTCACAGTTTTATGCACCATTGACTAGGTTTTTCAAAACAAAGCCCCAAAACATTCAGGCTTTAAAAGATTCATCATTTTAATCTAAGAGTGATATAACTATTTTTGCACGTTTGACAAGCAATTCGACCGAACATCTCAATGGGGCAAAAAAATGTTCAACGCCTCAAAGAAAAGTACTGCTGTTTTCATCACAGAGAGGCAAAACGAAAGGTCAATTTAATACAATGGCAAGAAGACGTTTTAGCAGGCTCTGCAGGTAACTTTTTCATGTATACCTTTAGGTCATCTTGTCGTTTCTCTTCAGGGGGGCTCCCTCCAGGTGACAGTCCGCTGACTAAAGTAGTAAGCAACAGAGCCGCCTAAAAAAAGAGACATCTTTATGAGGAAGTTGAATTCGTAACGGATCTACGAAGCCTCCCTCAAGTACAGAAGTGTTAGGTAGTAACTCTAATTTTACTCATTTGGGCCTGGTAACGAATAACTGTATTGATAATCGTTTCAAATATTGCCTGTATTGCAACCAAAGAAACGTATACCATACATTTTTTCTTTGAATCTGGGCAAAAACGTAGAGAAAAAATAATGAATCGATTGGACTCACAGAGAGAGTTATTAAGAAACGATTTCCATATTTTGGCTTTGACTGGGAAGTTATCGATCGCAATTAAAGGTGCCTTCCTCAACGTTACCACGGCAACAAGGCAATGTGAGTGTTGAGTGTTTTGCCCCAGAACACACCTATAATAACCGCAGCCTTGGCTACTCAGCTACCGCGCCTCCATGCGCGCTTACCAATTTTCAATTTTCACACCGATATGTTACAAACCTGCTGCCTGACAAAGCCACATTCCATGTCATCTAGTAAAACAGTAAAAACAAAGCTCCACAAGCCTCCTACAAACTTCTGCCCAGCCACTTGTAATTCCTGCTTGCCTTGCTCGCTTCCAGCAAGACTTGTACATACACCAAGGCCCATCCAACGGACGTCCGGCCAGCGGTCTGTCAACAAAGGCACCAGCCATGGTAGGGGCTCATCTTGATGGTCTTGACCACGTGACCATTTTAGGACCCAGGCCTACGAAAAAGAAAAAGAAAAAAAAAAAAAAAAACGGTAATCATCTTTATTGAGGAAACTTTTTCATAAAAGATATGGTTTTCAAAAAGGACCTCCTCATACGAAGCATGCAAGCTAAGCGTGCATCCATTTTTTTCCATCCGGTAGAGGAAAAAATGACAACATCGTAGAGAAGAACCGAGGTCCTGTGAGGATTTCTCGAACCTAAAAACATCTGATTTAGACATCGAATTTCCTGCAAACTGAGAAATTAGGACTTGATAACGAGTCACTGGGTTCATGAAAAGGATACAAGCGGCCTGTATTCTGCTACGATTAGCCACGTCGAAAGTTTCCCGAACGGTGGTGGAGTGAGACAGATAGTAATCTTTAAACGCGATCATCGAAGTAAGTTAGATACTAAACATATTTCCAAGCGAAAGGCAAATAATTTGTCTTTCATTCGCATTTCTTCAGTGTAAAAAAATAAAGAAAAAGAAAACCGCAGTTTCAGCTAATTGTAACGTTATAAAAAGAAACAATGAGATACCTTTTCGGGATCAATAATGGACATCTCGTGTGTAAGGTGCAACAGACACAGGCTGGAATAATAAGTGACACCTTTACCCATGAATGACAAACTGGCGCCAAGTCTGCCAGCGTGGAACGCCAGAACCACCTGAAAAAAAATACCTTAACGCGTCAAGTATAAGTTATTTTAAACAAACTGAAAGAATGAAATATTTTAAAAATTATTGTCGACACTTTCTCCTCCAAGGCAATGTTCATTTGTTCATTCTTGCGACCATAAGGACAAGGAGTGAGGTGAAATGGCTTTAACGAGGTTCACCGAATTATGCTATTACCCACTGTCAAGTAGATCTGACGAATAACATGAAGATGTAAAAGCAAAATGTCCATTTGTCGAAGCGAAGTCAAAGTCAAAGTTAGCTTTGAATTTGATGTCACTAGATGTCGATGTCGAGTTTCCTCGCGCTAAAAGCCTTTTACCTTCATTTATTTTCAGTTCTCACAGACTGCTCATAACATTCCGCTTTACTCATTTTGGTCATTTTAATTATATGCTTTCGGTTTTACGATGCTTTATTGGAAACCAATCCAAAAGTACTGTACCTGAACCAGTGAAGACATGAGTTGTTTACACAGACTCATTTCTTGGGAGAATTTGCAGTCTGAGCTCCACCGTGGCTGCGAAGTGACATGCACCAAACAAACAAGTGACGTCTCAAGCACGGGCAAATCATAGAACTGTGGGTTGTCTGCTAAATCCAAATTCAGAGCTAAAGCGTAAGCCAGGTCACCAATAAAAATCCTCTCTTTATCCAGTCTCCATTCCTTGGTGTATCGCGACAGACACTTAACCAACGTTACCAGGAAAGATAGGAGATGCTTGCGTAAGGCTCTACATCGGAAAAAGCGGTACAACATTTGACTTATATTCAATAAAGATTAGTGTCGTGCGTTAAGTCGTTAAAACTACGGCGAAATAACGTAACGGTGCCAAATCTACTCGCGCGTTCTGAAAGGAATTCTAACAACCTCTTCACACATTTTGTCACTCTTAAACCGATACTTACTAACAAATTGGGAACCTTAAGCAACCATAACAGAAGGGCCGAGGATGACGTCACTTAAAAAAATGAATTAGTCTTCTTTGGCTAAAATTTCGCTGATAGGAGGACGTGTTTATCGTCGCTTAAAGTGCTAAATCTCAACTTCAGCATGACGTATTTGAGCAGTGTTGAGTTCTTAATAGAAACTCGACTTATTTTCCGTCGGGGTTTCCCGTCCTACAACCATACAAATTTGAGTGACTTCACGTTGTTGTTTGGAGGATGGCTTAAACAGGTACTAAGTTGTAAAACGCTAGAATTGAGCTGTTGTTCTGCCCTCTGGATCCCTTTATTTTTATGCGTCTTTGCTCCAGTCGCCGTTGTAATTTGCTTAAGGTCATCATTAGGTACAAAACCAGAGTGACGATAGAGTACGGGTGAGCCTGTGATGGGCAATGGTTTCATAAGTTCTTGCAAATCAAACCAAGTAAAATAACTACACTCCATGCGTTATTCCTGTACAATTTCCAATGAGATCCTTGACTGAAACTCTTCACTGTGTTTTTACGAACACAGTGAAAACCCACAGCCTTCACATTTCACAGTATCAAAAAAAACATCAACAGAGCATACCTTTTTGATTCAGATACTGTTTGCGAGCCAGCAGTACTCGTTTGGACATTTCTCAGCAGCGTCATCTGTGGTCCATCTCTCTGTAAGACTACCCTTGCTACCCAGGCCACCACAGGCTCTGGGGGTTGACGAGGACTGGAAAGGATGATGTCTAACACCTTCAGTACCTCTATGAGCAAGTTATCATCATCGCTGCTGTTTGGCACCACTTGCAGATATCTAATAAAATAAAATGCCGAGAAATAAGTTTTCACCTTTGGAGGCCAATCACGGAGTACAGAGCGGTCAAAAGTCACGCATGTGCGAACGTTGTAATGAATAAGTGGCGAACCAAGATGTCTCTCACGAGTTACAAACAACCACATAAGCCAATAAGTCACAGTGCTTGAAAAACGTATAATGTTTGCGTATCTCTCGAAAAGTAGCTCATTAAAAAATTAAAACAAAAGCGAATACCTCTACAGGGCAACAAGGGACACGAAATATCAACTGACATAGGCCACTCACTGTTTCACTCCAAAAACAATGAACATCTAAAACTATGACATGGTAAGAATGTCTAATGCTGGTGGCCCATCAAAACGTAAGCAAACCGTTAGCTAACTTGTTCTGATTCATAAAATCATAAGCGTCACTTTGTTCAGTTAAAATTTCTTTCGCCTGATTACCTGATTTTCTGAGCAGGCCCTCATGATCAGCGCTTCGCCAAACGTTTCTTCGCGAAAGGGGAAATTTGATGCCTTGAGCAATGCCAGCCGGTGAGGGGTCTGCAAGGGGTCTATTACCTCATTATTAGAAACCTCTCCCTGACTTGTCCCCAATCTTCCCACAGGCGGAGGAACGCTCGTCCGGCAGCACTAATGATGAGGGTCTGATCGCACGCTATCTATCGCCTGATTGATTCATTCAACTAATTTATTCTTGTTTTCTCGTCACAATATTCCCACCAATAGCGTTGCTCCATTTTCTGCATATAAACCCAGACACAACACACAATTCCTCCAATCGTTCTGACGAAGGGCTAACGCTCGAGACCACAGCCTTTAAACTCTTTACGGTGGCCAATTTACGTTATCAACATAGTTGATAACACCCTGTTATTGTCTTATTGGCTTATTTTCTTCCATACAATTATATTCCACAAGAAACAGTAAATGGTAAACAAAACAAACACAATTCCGTTGTTCAAGTTTTGACAGTAAATTATAAAACATTATTTATACCTCTCAAATGCAGTTTCCCATTTCAAAGTGTACAGGACCTCTACCGCTAGTTTTTGCTTGGCTGTAGGACTCTTATCAGCCAACAAGTGAGCCGTGATGTTACTGAGAGCAATCTTGACGTCATAATGCGAATTCGCTGTCTCCATACACTGTAGGTGATTACTCAGAGCCATTTGAACATGAGTGCAGCAAAGAAGATCAGCATCAAGAGTTGTCCACTGCAAGGCTCGCCAATACCTATGGGACAATGTTTAAGTGTTCACCAACCTTTTGTTTTTTAGTTACTCTTTCTCTTCTATGGACTTTTTTGACTTTGTTGATTCTGACAGCAGACAGGATGCTTACAGTCTGCGGGACAGGCGCCATTTTCTCCAGTTTTTTTCTTAGCGAGCGGACGCAAGCGCGAGGCAAGCGCAAGGAGAGCATAAAAGGCGAGTCACGCGCGAGAGGAGCGCGACAGGTGCCAATTGTACTGATCGCACTCTTCCTCTCGCGTGGAACTCACCCTTCGCACACTTTTCACGCTCACCTTGCGCTTACCTCTACTATGTCACCATTTTTGAGACATTTTTTCACGAGTGAATAATATCTTAGTGTAACTCTGTCTTTTCTACACCAGTTAACTTCGAAAACGCAAAAATTACTGGCGGTAGAGCCGCTTGAATGCGTCGCTGGGCAAGTACATAGCGAGGGCTTACATGTGAAGTAACATCATCTTACCCTAATTTGTTATCTAATTGGCTGTTATCCTCCACTCCCTTTACTTTAGACAGGTTGTCAACGTTTTCATGCCAGCCTAGATTCCAGGCCAACCTAAGTCTGGACACGGCTGGTTCTGATTCAAACGCGTCTTTCTCTTCAAGTTCTGGAGACTGGTGAACACTGATAGGAGTGTGGACGGGAGGAGAGAATGGAAACTGAAATCTGTCACACAAAAAAAGGGAAAAATATGAAAAATAAATGAATGAAGTAATGTCACAAGGTAACTGATGTATTTGGGAGACATATTTAACTTTGCTTTTCAAGCTTTTGAGCGCAGAATATCCGAAATTTCTGAGATCAAAGCCATGAAGCACCTGGTGATGTTCTTACGATCACATCTTTGGTGACATTCAATTTTTTGCAAGCTTAACTTTAGTTCTGGCTAAGATTTTTTAGGGTCTATAAACTTCTTATTAATTCAATCCACAACTTCCCTCGGTAGACTTTACCTTACCTCACTAAACTGAACTAAAAATCAAAAACAAGAACAAACCGTATACATTGTGATTAATAGTTACTTTCTCTCCGTTACAAACTGAACAAGGTTGCAAAATTTGGGCAAGTCACTCAATCCTGAATTATGGGAGGAGCCATGAGGCTTGCGCTGTGAACGCATCGTTAGGAACCTTAAGCAGTCAGGACGCCAACCCCGAGAAAGACGTTGATTAGATAAAAGAATTGATAATTCTAGTCAGTATTTCGCGAATGGCTGGATGTGTTTACCGTCTCTAACGGCGCCACACCTCAACTTCAGCAAAACCTATGAGAGCAGCGATGAGTTTCAAATGGTCTCATATAATACAAACTTTTGGTGATTTTACACACGAGTAGAGCTATTGTTCTGTCCATGATATCCTTTGTTTAGCCACTTCCTCGTTACTGTTGCCATCGTTGTTTGCTTAAGGTCCCTAATTTTGTCAAGGGGATGTACAATGCAACAAACTGTTTTATGAACAAACCTTCTGACTAGTGATTTTGGTAAGCTGAAAGGAATCCCACTGCCACTATCGGGCATCACTACTGCAGCCTCGTCAAAGAGAAGAAGAACCATGAGACAAGCAGCCTCGTATTTCACTTGATCACTGAGCTGACACAACAGTGAACACCTGAAGTGCAAATTCAAACAGAAATATTATTTGCAACAAATGTGCAAAAAGCAGTATTTCCTATGCATTAACTACACTTAACAACATAATTTAAAGATTTTCACCTTTGCATGGTACTGTTTACCTTGTTAGTAAAAAAACACTGGACTCCAGCCAAGTGGCCCATGCAGCCGGAGTGTTACTACTCCCTTCCCGTCCCCGGGGATAACATGCAAGTCCATTGCAAGATTCCATTCCCCCCCCCCCCCCTCCACCCCAGCATTTCATCAGGCTTCCCTGATAATTCACAAGGTCTTCAACACGGACCTTCGACTCAGAGTCCAGCACAATAACCATTCTACATCGACCCATTTACCTTGTAATAACAGAATAAGAAGACAATTTCGTTGCAAAACAGCGTCTGCAGCTGGCGCTGTACTCTGCTAACAGTCTAAGGATGGTCACACAGGCTGGTATGAGCTCTACCCTTGGGCAAGGTGTGGTCGAGGAGTGTACAGGGGCATCCTGTTCTACTATTTCTGACAGAATAGACATGCAAACTTCATCTACATGTTCCTGTAACAGAGGCTCGTGCCACTGAGGATCTGAAAGAAAGGAAGGAAGTTTTAGCTTTGCTTCGTGCTGCAAAACACGGCAAGCCAGTAACGTGGACGTCATTTAACCCTTGAACTCCCAAGTAAATTCTCCCCTCTGGTTGCTACACATTTCCTTATGAATAGGTTGCGAGAATTTGGTGTTACATCAAGAAAACAACTTCTTCCTGATAACTTTGAGTTATCTGGATAGTGTACGGATATTATAGGGGGGAGAGGTTATGAGGTAATCACTTCTAGGAATTAAAGGATTAATGGGGTAAAAATGAGAAGTTATACAATTTTGTCAACAATTGATTGGCATGCTTTATGGATGCTTTTTCGGTCCATTTCAAAAAAGTGAAAGTGTTGCTCCATTTCTCTCCATTCCTGTCGTATTCACCCTCTCGTAATAAACCAGTCCCGGTCAAAAGGGGACACTATAGTGTCATATCATCAGGAAACACTCTCTTGGCCTCACCTGTAGAGAAGACATCGTAAATTATAAATCACATCTCTGTAATATTCTCTTTCTCACCTAAAGTGAAAGATTAATACACGGCACTTGCAATACATTTTGAAGTACCGTTTTGCACCTATGGCTTGGTATGTGACAAATAATACGTACAGTTAAACACAGGAAATGGTTTATTTGCAGAACATCTTTTTACCTTGCAAAATGATGGCTAGTTGCTGAGCTGAAGATTTCCTCAACCCCACATCCAAAGAAGACGATGACAGTATGGACAACAAATTGAGAATTTCAGTCTTGTCTACACTGGTGTGTGTTGTTGGGGCATGGGCATGTACAGCAGAGGTCAGCTGATCCACCATGAAAAGATCTGCAGCATTGTCTGCCAGAATACCTTGAAATGAACTCTTCCTTCTCTCACTATTAGCTTGATTTGTGAGCTGCCAGACAACAGATTCAAAGGCTTTACTGCGCACCTTAGAGTCTTTCACAAACATCAGGCGTAATGCCCCTCTAAACCGCTCTAAGGACGGCAACGTTATTATGTCCCCTTCAGCGGTGACATGTCCTCCTGTAGCACCACGTGAAGCTACAAGCTCCAGTATGCACTGATCCAGAGCAGGATCAACTAGGATTGAGGCTTGCAGCTGGGGTAGGGAGGCAATCAAGCCATCTAAGAGTTTTTTCCAGAGTTCACCACTCATACTGAGGCGACCAAGAAGTAGGGTGGTAATGAGTTCAACTGCCAAGTCACAGACCTACAACAGACATTTCCTAATTCAGAATATGCATAAGTAAAAGAAAGTCTGCACTTAACAAAGTGACCCATCCAGGTAGAACCAACGGTGTATTCCAGTTTTTATTTCACAAAGTGGCTTGGGGTATGTACAGGGTTTGTGCCCTTTTTCCAGCAACAAATTTCAAGCAGGACTTCTCCAGGACTCAGATTGATTTTTCCAAATTTCCATTTGAGCCCTTTCATTCCAAAGATTTCAAAATCATTTCTCCTTTCAATCATACATTTCTTATAATGTAAATTCTGAAAACTTTATTACTCGTGTTGGGCAGATTTACAGGATTTTCCTGTCTTTTTCCAGGACTGAACGTCAGAATAAAATTGCAGGACTTTGCAGGTTTCCAAGACCCATACAAACCCTGTATATAGTCTTTTGGGTATTGTAACTCTCCCTTGCGATGGAGAATGACTACTCTATCACAGGTTACCTGTCCCTCCCCCTTTTCCCAGCATTTCATAAGGTCCCTCTGTCATTTTTCTGTTACCTTATTGTACTCATGGTTGGAGAGATGCACTGTGAGAGCTTCTTCCCTAGAACACAAAAAAATGTCCCAGCCAGGGCTAGAACCCAGCCCTTCAACCCAGAGTTTGGTGCACTAACACTAGATATTTCTTTTCCATAGTGACAAAGTTTTTTCTTTTACAGATTCCCTCACAAGTCCAAACAATGGCATGCCAGTTTTCAAACAATTAGACTTTTAAGGGAAACACTGTCTTCTTTGTCACTTATCCAGACTTACACAACAGTCAAGCACAATACTATTTGTGTTGTAATGGAAAGATAGAATGTTAACAGAACTGACCTTTTCATCTGCATCATAGATTCCAAAACAGCAGATCTGATGTAGTACTGCCCTTTCTAACACAAACAGTGCTTTTTGACAGACCACAGAAAATGGTTCAGTCACATGACTCACACTGCAAGCTTCTTTTACCAGACTCAAGGATATTTTGTAAGCTTGCAGCCTCACTTCAGGACTGGGGTGAGCAAGTAATTGTAGCACTATCTTCTGACACACAGGGATGGCCCTCTCATCTGCCTGACTTGCTGGATTACAGACCCTGCTACAGATTTTTACTGCCTCAGAGATGAATACCATGTGCTTGTGATATGTGACACTAGGCACACAGGCAAGAACAAGGTTAGAAAGCTCATTCAAGGAGTGAGAAAGTTCCTGAAAGAAAAGTTTATATTGGAAATCTTAGCACAAGTAACATCGTATTATAAGATTGACTTGTTTCTCTAATATGGTTGTAAATTCCATCAAGGGCTGAAACATTTTGGCTGCATGCAGAGAGTTCTCTTCAGATGATGAGGTCCACTGGTCACAATTTGTCGTCCAAAGAGAGCTAGCAGCATGCAATAGAAACACAAGCATCAAGTTGAGAAGGAAATACATTGTGAGACATTCAAATAAGATCAAGTCTTGCATAACTATGGTTTTTGTTCTATGACACTCAGTCTTAAAAGGTTCTTGCCTTATGATTGTCAATGTGTTCATCTGAAGAAAGGACTTCATTTGAAATGCATTTATTTGAACAAGGGAACAAAGAAATTACCTTGACTCTGCACATTTTAAGGAATTTGCAAGTGCTAGCCATTGAGTCACAGATTCCTTGAGTGAAAATGCACAGTTCATGTGAATATGGATCCAGAACAGCAAGGTACTTCATTGCCGCAGGTCGTAAATGAGGGTGGGAGATAACCAAGAGTTCATCCATAGAAAGGAGCCACATCACTGTTATTACCTCCGAAGGAACCACCTTTGATGACTGAAAAATTGTTATTTTTAAAACAAGAAACTAATAACTGGGAACAATGGCATTTACAGACAGCATTGAGACACAATTAGTTAGTTGAATGAGGCCTGAGCAAACAAGGAAACCAAAATTTGCCTTAAAATCAGATACTTTTTCAAATTAATATAATTCCATGACTTTTTATGAACTCTTTGATCAATTGTTATTTCAAGAACAACAGCCATACTTCAAAACTACAGGCCTTTACAGCTGACAGAATAAACATGACCCTAAAATGTGCTGTTACAATGAGTAATGAGTATCAAGAGCTGCTTATATCTGACTCTCCTAAAATAAATCTAGTGAGAAATGCAGAGAAAAATCAGGGAAAATCAAGAACAACAGCCATACTTCAAAACTATAGGTCTTTACAGCTGACAGAATAAACATGACCCTAAAATGTGCTGTTACAATGAGTAATGAGTATCAAGAGCTGCTTATATCTGACTCTCCTAAAATAAATCTAGTGAGAAATGCAGAGAAAAATCAGGGAAAATCACAAAATCTGTCTTTCATCAAGTTTTATTTCTGGGTCATCTCTCAGCACTGAGAAGGTCACTCAGTGCTACATTCTTAGTCACTATCATCAGAAAATTATTATCTGTAATGAATCTGCCCCTTATGCATCATAGGTTTGTATTCCAGTTAAATCCAACATTAGCAAGGCTGTGCTCTAAGAAACATTGAAGGAAGTCCAGCGCTCTGAAATTGTGAGATTCAGGGTATCCAGCATAATTATGCCTTTTTATGAAAAAACTAACATGCCCTAGTCACCCAGGGGAAAAAGTAAGGCCCCAGGGGCCACTGTGTGCCACTAGATCACAGCTCTGGAAAGGAGGAATGAGAGTTTCAAAAGGTACAGTACTTTGTAGATCTTTGGAAAGATTTAGACCTCTCCACAAATCCTCCTGCACAGTTTGTTGAAAGGTGGTACACAGTGGTCCTGAGCATATCTGCCTTAAGTAGAAAGAGGTGTTCATAGCAAAACTACTTGGAGATTTCTTTAACTTTAAACAATTACTACAAAACTTTATCAGTGGGAAGTAGCTATAGTGTACTTACTATTTCTAGAGGCACTAAGCTATCTAGGAACCGCAACAGAAATGTCGCCAGATTTACAACTGTCATTCGATGTATTGGTAGTGTGTGCTTTAGTGGCTTGGAGTCCTTTTGTTTGTCTTTCCCTTCATCCAGGCCAAGCCTTCCATAATATTTGATATGATGCACAATACTCTGACCCAAACTCTTCATTATATTTACGAGAGAACTAGCCTGGAAAAGAAAAAAACATTCAGATAAATAGCAAATTTGTCATGCTTAGGACAATTAAAGACTTAAAACACCCAGACAGTTATACTGACTGACACAGTTCAAAGTAAAACATAATCCTTGTGGCCCTTGATGAGTAGGAGGACAAGTAAGATGCTGTAATGATTCATGTCATGCTCTTATACTGTTTTAAACATACTGTACAACTGAACCTTCCTAATAGCAGACATTTTGCATGTGTAGAGCTTCCAAAAGATCATTTCCCCTTCCTCTTTAAAAAAAACCCACTTTAATTTTTTGATCCACATCTCCTGTGATGGGACATTTCTCTGAGAAGTTTCATTTCAACTAACTTAGAAAAATCCAGGCCTATATATGTGGAGAAACAATTTAAAAGTGACAATATTAGGTGCTTTACCAATCATTTTTTTGGAAAATAATTAATTAAAATCAACTTTCCTTTACTACCAAACAGAATTAGTGACTTACCATCAGAGAATTCAACTTTGTTCCACGTCTCCAAAGATCAACTGGAAGAACTTTCATCATCAAACTCAACACTTTGTGTGACAAGCTCACAGCTGATTCAATTATGGCTGAATCCATGCACAGGTATCCCTTAAATATGGGAACAACTTTAGAGAGCAAAATTATACAAAACTCCTCCAAGGACAGCTGGTTGAACTGCAAGGCTTCCGTGACCATCTCATCTTCATCTTCATCACTTGCCTGAGACGCTTTGTTGTCAGACATATCGGAACTGGATTGATCATCACTGAAAGCAAAGGAACATGAGGTTGAGACCTTTGATCCAATTTTTACCATCAAGAAGCCATAAAGTACATCATTCAGTAATGCATAAATCAGAGATACATAATCTGAACTGAGTAGAGAGCTGAATTAAATTATTTTGAATTATGTTGCAAACATGGCATGTTTTAAAGAAACAAGCCCTTCTGCAATGGCAAATAAAGGGGGTAAATTTTTAGAGAAACTGTGGTGCAGCATCAGTGGGGAAGTATAACAAGATAATATTGTTTCATCAACTGAGTTGATAAATAAAATAATGTAAGTTGATGGCCACTAGAAAAAGTTTCAAAGCTGATGTTCTGAGTGTTAGCTTGAGAGCAAACACTTGAAACTTCAGCTTTGAAACTCTTTATAAATTACTTTCTCAGGAGGGTCTCAGGAAATGATTCCAGGGAAAAATTTAAAATTTAAAACTCTCTGTGATGTGACTTCCAGCATTGTGGACATATTTGAGTAACCTTTCTTAGCCAGACATTGATGTTAGAATCAGCTCAAAAATACATATTATCTGTCTTTGGTCTCAACTTGTAATTAGCCTGTGCAAAATGGTCTGACAGCTGGTGGGTTTCCACCATCTTCTGCCTCCTAATGACAACCATGCATCAATGTTATTTGAATTCTCAGACTGGTAAAATGATGGTTTTGCTGTGAATCTATACATTTAAGTCAAATGAATGCTCAATGCAAATTACAAACTCCCCTATTTCACATGTAGCTCATGTTGTAGAATACTAACTATATATAAACTAAAACAGAGGCCATCAAGATCTCTCTATCTTAAAAAATACTGTATGTGTGTCTAATGTATCCTTGTGCATGCAGACACACCTGTCAACTCCCCCATCTCCAGTTTCTCTTACATTTGACACCTGTTGATCGGTACCTTGGTTCTTTGTTTCCATTGACAAAGAAATATGCCTGTATTTCCAACAATCTGTCATGAAAGCAGGGAGAGATTAATTCTGATAAAGTTAAAGCAGTAGTTTTTGTCACTTGCCTGCCATTAATGAAACTGTTGATAACTTCATCACAAATTAGAAAGTGTCTTGATATTTGCAGGCAAGTCAAGAATTTAAAGAAAGCGACAAAACTTTTGAGTCTGTAAAACATGTTTCGACAGAAACTTCTGTCATCTTCAGTTAATTATTGTACAAAGCATTGAAAGTTGAATTATATAGTAAGTAGAACAATGCTAATTAAGATGAATAATGACAACAGCTATATAATTCAACTTTCAATGCTTGGTGCAGTAATTAACTGAAGATGACAGAAGTTTCTGTTGAAACATGTTTTACAACTCAAAAGTTTTGTCACTTTCTTTAAAAAATTAGAAAGTGGAAATAACAAAATAACCAAAGGGAATGAGGCAAATGATAGAAAAGATTAAAAAAATCCTAACCTTAAGCATGAACATCATGATGAAATTTATAGGAAATTTATAGATAAAGTGTTCCATATGAAAAACTCCTCTTTAATGAAGACAAAACAGAACAAAGTGCCAAACCTTGTTCAGGACAGAAAAGCACAAGATCACACACTGCCATGAGCCGTACAAGGACATGATGGTTCAGGTCACACAGACAGCGTATGGCACCAAGTGTAAGAGAAGCTTCATCACCAACATTGTTCTTCTCCTCCAACAGTTCTAGAAGAGACTTCAGTTGATAATACAAAAACAAATTAAAATAAAAACTTAAGCATCCATTGTGTTCATTTTTAAGTCTCTCAAAGATCACAAAGCACAAATGTCTGATTTAGTAATATAATAATTTGCTGCTATAAATAATCCATTTGAAATACTGAAGTATCAAATCTATTTTATCCACTGGTTAAATTGTTATCCTAACCAGTAGATAAGTGTTTACAAAAACATACTACACAATCCAGTGGATAACAGTTTAACCATAGAATAACGCCAACCAGCCTTCCAACAACCATTTTCTCTAAAGAAGGGCTAATGCTTGAAACCTCAGTTTTCAACCTCTTTACAGTGGCCAATTTACATCATCAACTCATTTGATTACACCAATTTATCTTCGTTGTTATACTCCCCCAATGATGTAGCACCACAGTTTTATTTAATTACAAACTTATCCCCTTTATTTGAACAACCAACACCTGAAGCTAACCCTTTAACTTCTACAGGTGACCAAGACAGAATTTCTCCTCACAATATCAATACAATATCAACCAGATAAGTGATGAGAATAAAGAAAAATATAAATTTAGGGATAATTAGTTGACCCAATATTAAATTCTCTTAATTAACATGATTATAAGAATTGAATAGTAGACAGTTAGGAGAATTACAAATTTGGTCTGGGTGTTAGAGTGTTAAACTGAATCTCTTAAAATGTCAACTTACTCAGGATGCCGTATAAACACTCAGGAGGTTAAGGAGTGACAGATTTTCTTGTTACCTGAAGCACGCTTGGCCTGTGTAAGAAGATCTCAGCAGGGAAATCCTTAAACAGAACATCTCTCAGAAACTCACAAGACTTAGACACTAAGGAAGAGCTTCTACTCTGTAAACGGCTGGCTGTCACAGACAAAATGTGTCTGTCACTGGCTGACAAAGGTAACCAAGGAACAAAGGTCAGGCTTGACTTGTTGTCACTAAAGGTTCCTGAAAATTAAAGCAAATTTAGTGTAATGTGGGTAAAAGAATACTACAGATTTACTTTTATTCATAAGCATCTATAACGCTCAACAGCAAAGGATTGAGCACTCTGCAAACTATTTTCTGTATGGAATATATTGGTCAAGACATAGATCAAGGTAAAGACCTCTACCTGATAAGTTTGAATTATGGTCAACTCGTCGACGGACCAACTCGCCAACTGGCCGACGTATAAAATTGAGTAGAGACGTCGGCGAGTTGGTCGTCAATCCAATACAACTTATTAGAAGTTAAACATACAGAAAAGTAAACGATATTTAGTAAAAAAAACACTGGTGAACATTGTTTTTGAGGGGTACTATACCTGTGGTTTGTTTACTTGAGGAGGATTCTGAGTGCGTCTCACTTTGTAGAGGAATGATTGCTTTCTGAGTCATGCCACCCTGTTTCTCAAAATATCCACTGACTGGGCTGATAGATGACAAAAAGGCTCTACTACCCTCAGGGTGAGGGTTAGTACTTGTTGACTGGGTGCTGAGAGGTAAGGCTGCAGTATGACCTATGACTGGAGTTTCATACAAACTGTTGTCATCATGAAGGTCTCCAAGGCACTTGACAAATTATTGATTATTTTGCTAAAAAATCTGTCATCAGGTCTATGAGACAAGTGCAACCCCTAATTTATTGTCCTATCAAATTTTCTCAAGTCCTACCAAGCTTCAAAGGTGCTGTTGTTCTGACTCAAAGCAAGACAAACCTTTATTAGGCCTGAAATCTGACAGATTTTTTTCAATGAATAAACCATGATTTGAAGTAAGACATCAATCAAGAAATTTTATCTTGCTTTTTCAATCTGAGTCCCTCATTGCAAGTAGGAACTGCTACTGTTTGAGTTGAATGAATTGAAGGAAGAAAAAAAGAAAGAATATGGGCAACAATATCATGATACATGTAAGTGATTTTCTTCCACTTTTTTCCTCCATTACCTTCCTTTTTCCTTCTGTTATTTTCTTTCTTCCTTCTATACACTTCCAGTTCTATCTCCAAGCCCAGTTAAACCAATCTGATAAATGTGTACAGGATGTCTACTGATTACTGTCAGTTCAAATATTTTTAGCACTCACCAAGGGACTGCTGATACTCATCACGATCCACAGATGTTTGAGTTTGATCCACTGGCCCAGGGTACTGCTCCTTGTACAAGCACTGTTGACTGTGATCCACAGCATCCTCTTGCGGCAAGGTCAGTAGCTGATGTATCACATTATCAACACTTTGGTGCAATTCAGGATCAACATCTTGCCTTAAGTGTGATAGAAATTCTACTGCTCCAAGACTTAGCAGGCCCTCTGCTCCAGAAACAGGCTGATGAAAACATTCAAATAAAGAAACTTGAATTACCATAAAGCATGAAAATATTATTGGTTTTTATTTTTTGCAGGTTTCTTGAATAGTCCTGATCTGCAGAAATGTATTATCTCTAGTCAAATGAACAAAAAATCTGCTTGCAAAGCAAGTTAGTAACCAATAATTTTGGACGGTATCAATACTCATAACAACAGTTGCTCACATGTAACTGCAACATGAACCCAATGGGTAAAATATAGCTTCTTAACCATTTAACTCTCATGAGTGACCAAGACAGAATTTTTCCTCACAATGTCAATACAACATCAAGAAGACAAGTGTCGAGAATAAAGAAAAATATCAACAAGAGGACTATTAGCTGATCCAATACCAAATTCCCTGAACTAACATTGTGAGAATTATATGGCAGACAGTAAAGAGAATTACAAATACAGAGCTTGGATACTGGCATTGCACTTTATCAATGAATTGAAACTACCAGTAAATGCTTCAGCCACCAAGTGCTGTAAACTCACCCTCGACAAAATTTCAAGAATTCCCAGCACCTCCTTTTTGAGGGATGGCTTTGGAAAGTTGAACCATTCTAAAAGATTAATCAGCAACTGCCTCTCTTGAACCAGATCAGCTGGACAAACCAACTTGTGCTCTAGCTTAAATAAAATGTTCTTCAGTGCTCTCACACGGATTTCTTCTACATGGTGACCTATCAACAATTTGCAGAGTGATCTCATAATGAATAACAGCAATTTTAAGGACATCTAGGACAGTATAAGACTGAAATTTTACAATAACAGAATAAACAGAGAATGCCTTACTAAGACCACGATTGAACTTGTATTTAACAACTACAGTATTGTACACTACAAGCTCGATATTTCTAATTAGCAAATGGATTCCATGTTGCCATGAGTCTGTTCAGTAATAGATCACATATGACATCAAAATGTGGTACTAGCAACAAAGAGGAACACGAAGTGTAACTGAGTTTGTCATTGATGTTATTACCACAATTGTTGTCGCTTGTGATCTATTACTTTGCACTTCCACAGCAACATGGAATCTGTTTGTTTTATATAATAACAAAGCAAAAAGTTGTTCATGGTGATAAATCAAAATGCTTGTACATTTATAATTCAGCTTATTTTTTTTATCACCTCAGTTACAGTTGTTGAAAGTAAGCAAACCGTGAATTGACTATCAGTGATGCTTCTGATATCTGTATTTGATTATCACACACAGAAATCGGAGGCAATTGATCTAGTTTTTTAAACATAAACCGAAGTGACCTAACTAAGGCTGAACTCAAACACAAGTTAAATGTAGGCTTCACTGCTCACTTTCTTACCAAGTTTTGCGATGAACGACTGCAACACGACACTGCCATCGGGTATGACAGCTTGTTCTGTTCTTACGCGTAACTTACTTCCATCGTCCATAATTATCAATATGTCCAAGAGCTACAATAGATATTCTTCCAACTATCATCTTTACAAAATCAATAAAGATATAAGGGAGCCTTTTGTTTGAAAAACTATAACAAAACTTCGAAAATGGCGCTCAATTTACACTTTTTGTCAGCGGTTTCATTATATTTTCGTCGTGTTGTATCACGGGTAATTGTGACGCACTTTTGTCGGCCATATTGAAAAACTTCAAGTTTCGTGAGAGAGCAAGAGGCTTTCTGGCGTGAAATATCTCGCTCAGGATGTTTTCCACCAAATGTTTATCGCCAGGCTTTTCAAGATTTCTATCTGCTACCACTACCCATGTTGCACAAGCGCTAAAAGGTACTCCTGCTGCTGTTATTCCTACGTTTGAGACGGTACAGAGTCCGCCGGCAGCTCTAACAAGTCAATCGCTTGTAAAAACTATCCCAACTGGAAACATGGTCGCCACAACGACTCACATTGGTAAGGAGCGACTTTCAAAATTTAGTTAGAACTCTGAGCTGATCGTGTGCACTGGTGTGTGGCATACTTTAATCCATGACATTATTTTCTCTTCCCGGCGTTTTGAAATAGTCCGATCAGAATATTGAAGCTAATTATGTAATGTTGAGCCAGTGGACCTCTCTAGATTGATATAGCGTCCTTTGATATGGATTATTCGGTTTAAGTTCAAGGACACTAATGGAAAAGCACTGTGAAATTAGTCAAGAAATCGTGCCAAGTTTCCTCATTTTGAAAACTTATGAATTTGTCGTAACCTTGCTAAGTCACGAAATTTTAAATCGTTTACGAAGATTTTCGTTTTACATCCGTTTGCATATATCACATCTCTTTCAAAATTTTCCTCACAATCAAAAGTAAAATTTTATTTATGTTCCCCAATTAGTTGAAATGCCAAGTAACTTTGACACTCAAGTAAGGTTCTTGTGTAACATGTATGCTTTAGTGATTTGCATTGTGTGTTGTTAGGGAATATTATGCATGTGGAAGGGGCACAAACTAACCCCTTCTGAGCATGCATTTGCATTGTGTCTTGTTAGGGGATATTATGCATGTGGTAGGGGCACAAACTAACCCCCACTGAGCATGCAATTTTGAGAAATTCACCACTTTGTTGGCCACTCTGTAGAGGCATGTCTTGATTGGTTTTCCACAAGACTGTCTACAAATGCTTGTAGTACCATTGTTCTTTGACTTGTTGGTCTAATTCAGGAGTTAAGTAAAAGAGGGGACAACAAGAGTCCATTTCTTGACCTAAGATCTATTTTATGGGTGATAAAACATTTGGGAAATTTTGGAAATTTGTATTTTTTGGATTTCAATAAAACCTGTCATTGGCAGTCTATCATGCTGTTTTTTCAGCCTGTGTGTACAGGGTCTTGTGTTTCTGTTACTAAAACCAGTATAGTCCAGGTTGCAATGTACAAAATTCTGCTTTACAACCACTTCAGTTTTTTCGGTATTCAACTTTGTGTAATCAAATGTTATTTATGGTAAAATTGGCTGAGAAACACTTTTATATGTTTATAATTAAGTGGTTGTTTCAATGTTTGCTGGTTGAAGTGATGTTTGGTGCTATCAAATTAATCTTTGTAGCAAAATATTCATTATTCTGATTTAAACTATCAACACAGGTAGGACACAAGTACGTTTCAGCCACACGGATGTGTCAATGCCTGACTTCAGTGCATACAGAAGAGATGTCTCTCAGGATCCAAATCAGCCAAACACATCAGAAATCAGTCGGCGAGCCTTCACATATCTCATGGTGGCTGGAATGGGTGTGGCAGGCCTACATGCCGGCAAGAATGTTGTGCTGGAGTTTATTTCCACCATGAGTGCATCAGCAGATGTTTTGGCTATGGCAAAGATTGAAGTAGATCTTTCAACAATCCCTGAAGGTAAGATATTTCATTCCAAATGGTTGAATTAAACTTAGGCTAAGTTAATGCATGATATTACTGATAAACTCTATTAGTGAAAAATTGTTGGGAGCAGCTGCCTTGCTTAGACCCCATGTGGATGTCTGCATCAAGATTTCAATGTAGTTCTATCTGGACTAAATTTTCAATCAGTTGGTGTTAGAAATCTAGAATTGTATTGGTTTTGTTCCACTCTGCTCTTTGATTTGTCCAGAAAACTTGCACCTCCTTCTGAACCCCTGAGATTATGAACATAAACCAATCATGACTTTGTCACTCATGTTTTCCTGCTTATCAGGTAGTTTGCATGTATGTACATGTACTTTATCTCTTATTGACTTGTTGTGAAATTTACCTTTGTATTGAATGGCTGTTGTGTTTACTTAAGAGTTCTCTAATAGAGTTTGTCTAATAAAAAAGTTTGTCAGAATATAGAGGTCTCACTGATCTCAAAAACTAAATTTTTACCGTTTTCCCAGGAAAGAACATGGTTTTCAAATGGCGTGGAAAGCCTCTGTTTGTGCGTCGGCGCACAGCTGAAGAAATCGAAGAAGTCCGTAATGTTGATCTTGCTAGTCTGCGAGATCCTCAAGATGATACTGAGCGTGTAGTGAAGGATGAGTGGCTAGTTGTAATTGGAGTCTGTACACATCTTGGTTGTGTTCCAATTGCTAACTCTGGTGAATATGGTGGCTATTACTGCCCCTGCCATGGATCACATTATGATGCTTCTGGAAGAATCAGAAAGGGACCAGCTCCACTCAATCTTGAGGTAACAAAGCAGCAAGAAAGATTGTTGTAAAAAACTCTTCATTTCTTTGTTTTCATTCATTTTTTTTTTTCAATCATGATGTGGGTACATATGTTGCAGATTCAACTTACAATTTTCTTTGTTTGAGGACCAAGTGCATTAGTTACCATGTTTCTTCATTGCAAATAATATTCTTTAAACAGTGATGATTCTAACAGCATGTGGGACTTGTGTATTATATTAACTTTGAGTAACACCTAGCCCATATGCTAGTTCAAAATTTAGCTTATTTAGTTTCCATTTATGCTCATGATACTTGCAACTTAGAGAATCTCTGGGCTCACCAATGAGGACTCTGTGAATCAATAGTAGAGCATCAAACTCCATTGACCCAAGTCTGAGATTGGAACCCCTTTTGAGGGTACAGGATCACCTTGTCTCTCACACAATGTCTATCTTTATATCTTATTCTTGCTGTGACTGGAAGCTACCTTGAAGAAGTTAGATGACTAGTTTTTTCATGGAGTGTAGTCTGTTATGATTATTATTTCATTGTTATGGTATTTAGTTTTTGGGTATGGTTGTCTTAAAATGATGTTTATTCATTCACTCATTCAAAACGGTATTTTTCTCGGTTTAAGGGACTTATTGTAAGCACTTTCTTGCATCACATCACATCATATTTGTCTCAGTTTTAAAATCACAATTCTTATTTCCAACATTCTGCTCCATTTTCAGATTCCTGAGTACAACTTCCCAAATGAGAACACAATGGTGGTGGGATAGACAACTCATCTCTTGAATCTCAATTTACATGTACCAGCCATTTTTTTTAAAGAGAAACCAATTATTGTACAGAAGATGTGATCAATTTGGTGGAACATAGTAATACTAATGAGACAATTATGGCTTCGAAAATTTTGGACTTGTGTCTCTCTGTCATGGAGTAACACTACTTTAAGTGTGTGATAGACACGTTTGTCTAATCAGCGAGCTTACTGGATTTGTCGCTATGATGAAGTGTATTATTTTGAATAAACAATCTTAAGCTATGAGTTGTTCTTACCTCCTTTCTGTGTAGTCTCAGTGGGTAGATGGGGACGACTAATGAGGGAAAGTGAGGTTATACGTAAGATTTGTGTTC
Organism: Pocillopora verrucosa; assembly: GCF_036669915.1. Taxonomy (NCBI): domain Eukaryota; kingdom Metazoa; phylum Cnidaria; class Anthozoa; order Scleractinia; family Pocilloporidae; genus Pocillopora; species Pocillopora verrucosa. Next base: position 27,716,547 of record NC_089314.1, on the reverse strand, counting down.
AACCATTGTTTGGTTGATATTCCATCAAAATCTAGATCGTTTTTTTTTTTTGCCTTACTGCTGCTACCTCAAGTCAGGGGTAAGAGATGTAGGTCACAATTTTCTTTGAGATTCAAATTCTGATTGCAATAATAACAATGGATAACTGGAAAAATCGAAACTAGTACAGAATGGTTTTGCTTCCAGCATTATCAAATTCAACATCAGCTTCTATTTATAATAAGGATAATTTGGTTTGATCAACTAAGTTCAGACTGTAAAGAGAGTGTGAAACAAACGACTTCGTCAAAGTGAATCGAATCAAACGATGAACTGACACTCGAAACCGTGGCTTTAAAATCTCAGCAATATACGATTCACATCATCAACTCTGTTGATAAAACCAAATTAACTCGTAATACATCCCACCGACGCAGCACAGTTTCTCTAGGACCTGAAAATAAATTCATGAATTTATTTTCAGGTCTTATTTTCAACTACTAGCTCAGTAGTGTTCATAGCTGCGAGGATCTCTTAGATTCGCTCCTTCATTGGTTTATGGTCGCTGTGGAATTTAACGCTACGACTAAGTCCCTTTTTTTTTTAACACATGACGGCGCTTTTTCAGTACGCTTTTCATGCGAAGCAAACGGTTTTGGGTGCGTTTTGAACCGTCATGTGGCGGATCCGTTAAAACTGGAAAGTTTGGTATGAAAGCTAGTTTAAAGCGCGGAAAAAACTGCCAGCTATGCAGGCAAGGGGTTCGAGATCTTGAAAAGGAATCCAGGGCCTGAGAGACTGATTTAAGTGATCCCTTCCCTTACCTCCCCCTCTTTCCTTAGAGAAAAATTACCATATTTTGACATGAAGTGGAAAATACATACTTGTTTACTTACGAGGGACATTTTCTCATCATTTTGACGTTCATGTATCAGGGATACACTTAAATAGTCACAGAAATCCATCACCAACGTGCCGGTGCTACGGTAACCATGCCTGACTCCGAAGGATTGATCTTATTAACATATATAATCGAAAATCACCCAGCGAGTTTACTCAATTCAAATGTGATGTTTAAACATCTGTAGTGTTTTTGTGCCACGGTTGTGACAAGAGGTTTTTTTTTGCATGTAGTTACTATTTTTGCAGAATCAATGTATTTCAACCGGACTAGCTGTTCACAGAGTTGTCATAATTATGGTGAGGATTTTGGTTCACCCATTTCTGAATAACGCGGCTGAAAAAAATATCATTTGGTCTATAACAATGGACAGTGATTTGAGGTGAGTCCAGGGCTGATTTCCTGTGATCACATGCAATTTCTAACTCGAAGCGAATTATTGAATTCCGGATCCCCACGAAACCCTCGATTATTTCGGCAATTTTCGCTTGAATCATTCTTCGGTGTTTCACATCTGAGTTCTTGCTGCTAAGGAAAACAAACGAAATCTTGTCGATGCTTTGAAGTATTGTTAACTTCAGTACAAACGTTTTTGAGACGCAGGCGGCCGCCAGAAGTTAAAATCTCTCTGATGGTACTGACTACACCTTCTTGATCCGCTCCGATCCGGTTTGAAATGCTAAAACGACGACCTTACTGTCGATACATTGGGGTCCAGGTGCGCCAGAATTAGTTTCATTCTTCTTCCGGTTCCTGTATCAAAACCGTCTCTGCTCTTAATATAAGCTTAAACTTAGAAGTTCTTTATGTTTAATTAGGAGATCCAGCATTAGAACAATGAATGCGAGTGAACGTTTGTTAGGGATCGTAGAGATTTTCCCTGCATTATGATGACCAACTCACTCTGGCGGAGACAAACACATGCAAGTTGTTTCGTGGAATTTTTGTGAAATTAAAATGACCGGTAGAGGAGAGTAGAGGCTAAGAAAGTGTTCTTGATCGGCTCTAAACAACAACTCAGTGTAACGAATTTAGCGAGGATAACATTCTTTCAAATTACATTTGCCTCCAGTGTCAACCGTAGACGATTTGTTTATATTTGTTTAGAGATAGCTGAATAAAAAAATTAAATAAAACAGAGATTTAAATCAATTATTATCATTTTGCACAATCGGGCGATTAATTCCTAGTAAGTTCACAGCATTGTTTTTACCAAGTATTTCGCGCTGATGGGTAGCAAAAACTCTGCAGCAAGCTGGAACATACTTTAGCCATCATGGATAAACGAAGAGTTAGAATATTGTGAACAGTGAAGAAAACTGTGTCATCAAGAAAAACTCGTAAAGCAAAAATATAAATTAGCTGTCGTGCGCGTGCGTTTTCTTCACGTATATTTGCATTATTCACAATGACAAATCTAATATTGGTACTATAGCATTAAATTCACATTCATATTTGTCAATTACTCCGAAAATATTTTCATCCAGCATTTAATATTCATAACATAAGGGTCTGCAATTGTATCTTTGTTTTTCTATTTTTTTGTGGTCTCTGGAGCCATTTCAACGATCAAAATTTCTTTCTCAGATTGAATTTCTTTCGGCACTTTACTTTTCTCCCTCCTTTAGAGGAAATATCTTTATTTGTTTTCTTAACCACTCAAAGGGGATGATATTTGGGAGATTTTGATGAGTCATCTGGTCTCATCTTGCCGCACAACTTTTGACAAATAAAACCGGTTTTGGAAAACATTTCGAAGTGGTATTAGCAGGTTGTTTGTGCAAGCCATTCAGAATTTTTTCTTTGTTCCACGCTCGTGACAAGTCGAAAAAAAAACATCTTTCTCTAAAAAATGGTTTGTTTGAAAACTGACATCTTTCCTGGTTAAATAGCTTTGTATCACTGAAAAATAAATGAGCTATTCCCGGCAGTCTCTTAGAAAACTGTTTTGTCTTCACAGTTGATCAAACAGGTTTTTTTTTTAACACGTGCAGAAGAGTTCCTTTCTTATCGATCATATATCGGGTTTTTGTGGGTTATTTACATTCGGTATTTATTAAAAACAAAGTGGTCACACGAGAAGTCTGGAAATTGTCAGTGTTGATACCTCGCGGGCAAGTCAGTGAACAAGTTTAACTTACTACACTCGGATATTTCAGGTGTATGAAGCCCTTGCTTTCAGAGAAATAATGAAAAACACAGGTCAGTGCATTGCGTTTTCAGTTCTGATTAGCAAATCAACTTAAAACACAGGAAACATTCCGTTTGCAGCTTCATAACATCCAGTTTTCCGTGTTTCCTCGTCGCGTTTTCAGGCTCAAGAAAATTACCACTTAGACAATCAAAAGGTGCAAATTATGATTAAAAGCGGTATCAAGTTAACATAATACCATTATGAAATTTCATTTCATTTCGGAGCATTCATCTTCTCAGACCAACAATGCATGTTCAGGACTCCCGCTAAACATAAATACAAAACAGGTAAAACAGTCGTTGATTGTTTCTCTTTGGCGATGCTCCACCTGACTGGGGTACCTTTGACTTTTTGAAACACGGCAAGTCTTGGTCTTATGTAGGAGTTTGCCTACTTCGAGTTCTAACATATAACAAACAGCAGTTCTACCAAAGAAGCTTTCAAATTATCTCTGTGATAGTTTACTGAATGCCTCTCTCAGGGATTAATTTTAGTCGCGGCTTATTTGTCGCGTTAATGCATTTACTATCACAAATTCAAAGAGAAATAGCATCTACCGTTCTAGTAAAATCTTAAGTCATACGGGGAAGTTTAAGATCATTGTATAATAAGCGGGCAAATTTTCTGAAAAGAGCAATGAAACGGATTAGTGGCTGTTCAACCCATTGACAACTTGATTCCGAATTGCACGAGGAATGAACGAAAAATACATATTTCAGTATTTTCATAAGTGAATAAGACCACATGACGATCTAAAGAGTGAATTCAAGGAAGAAAAATAGGAGGGAGGAAGCAGTTTCACTTCACTGTCATGCGTTGTTTATTTAATTTTTCGCTTTTTTCCTCTACGTAATGGAGTTTTCCTCGTTCTACTACGGCAATGCTGCCACAAAGTAAACTCAAAAGAATTGACGGGATCTTGTCACTTCGTAGTCCAAAAATAGCATTTTCCGGTGAGCAGATGTTTGTATGCCAAGGGAAAGTGACAAATATGTTTCTTGGTTAAAGTTCTGAGGAACTTGCTTGCTTTCAGCTGTGTAACATATGTTTTTCTCTTCAATTGATAAAATAACATAGGACAGTTTGAATTGATACGAGAAAGACCATATTATGAGTTTAGATTTAAGCTTTCGTTTTTAGCCGTGTGAGAGAAATTCTCTCAAAAACTTTTGAGAGAAATCTCCAGAAGGCCCTTGTTCTCTCCAAATTGCTTACTCAAAATATCTACCGAGAAGTTCCCCAAATTCATATGCATACGGAATGTTTGCTCGCCACTAAATTTTTACTTTTCTGTTCGATTTTTATTTATTTCAAGTTGTCTTCAGAAACATGAATAATCTTTCTAATGAAAAGTGAGCCTAAAGCACTTCTTGACCAATGTCATAAACATCTCCCACGCTTCACAACGAAAGAAAAATTTGCCAAGAGATTATAAACTCTTGCCTTTGCCGATAGCAAGATTGCCAATTTACCTTCTTAGAAGTTAAGAGTATGAAACTAAAGTTTCAATCTAGTCAAATGTTTTTTGGGAAAAATACGATATTTTCTGAATTCACAAGAGATTTCAGTAACCCTTTTCACTGCTTGTTAGAATGAAAGAACAAGAAATAAAATTATTAAGAAACTTCTGGAAACTGTGAAAGACGTTTCTTTGCCGAAATAGTCGTTTAATCCCAAATTGAAAAAAACATTGAATTTTATATAGTCTTTCAAATTGATAACTACACAATTTCCTCGAAAACACAGTGCTTTAGGCTAACAGACAGAGCTTCCTTTTTGTATGGGATAACAAACATGATAACTTGAAATTGCAAGCCCTTTTCAAAAGCTTTTATTGCCAGTTTTTAAAAAAGGAAAGTTTTTATCCCAAGATATTGAATTCATGCCTTAATCTGATCATATATAAAGTACCCATTCAATTTGGAAACCGAAGTGGCCTGGTGTTTCATTAGGAGTGTCGTAGAGAAAAAACTGTGTCTCCGATACGAGTTCAATGTCACGTTTAAATATGTTTAAAAAAAACGCCCTTTGAAAAAAACGAGAGAGAATTTTAACCAAATGAAGGAACTCGTGGAAAGGATACTGTTGTTGTTATAACTGAAAAATCAACAATAGAAGTTTTATAAATAAATCCATCTTAGATACCTCAACAATTTACTTTTTAATTTTGCTAACACTAACCTGCTCAGTCAGAGCTAGTTGAGCAGCTGCTCGACGGCAGACTATAAGGTTTTATTTTTATTAATATTCTTTTCATGAATACGAAATCCATTAGCGGTTTGACCAAATATTGAGTGTTGTTTTTTTTTAAACAAAGTCTGCACTTCAAAGTGCAATATCAAAATAGATGTTGAATTGGAAAAAGGGTTCGTGACGGTGGGAAATTAAAAACGGCTCAAAAAAACGCGTATCATTCGAAAAAAAAATAACAGAAAGGAAAGAGTGAGGTGACCTGAGCTTCAACATGTCAGCTAACGCGAAGTTTGAAGGTAAACATCTTTTGTTACGTACGCTAATTCAAACATGGACCTTTTCGGCTTAAACGAACGCAGTTGGAAACATGCAGTTAAATTAAACAAAAAAATAAATAATTTGTACGGCTATCTACATAACTAGCTGAGGAAAATTCCAATTGTAGGAGAGCAAATACAATTCGAATTCAGAAAAATCCAAATGCTTTTATTTCACTTGCGTACCTTGGTACAAATAGCCGGCAAACTGAAAAGAGACTAGTCGCGTTTTGAACCTGTGAGGATGAAACTGCATCGTCTGAAATATGACAGAAGAAAAATTGTGATAAACTCCTATAAATATAGCGTATATTTTGGGGATGGCTTTTAAAAGATTCCGTTATCTTTTCGAAAAAGTTTTTCTGGAGTCAAAGTAGTTTCTTTTCGCAGTTTGCCAAGAAACTATGATTTTTGACACGTCTTTTGCGATTTAGGAAGCTCGGCTGTCATTTTTCGCGGAGGTCATTATTTGCTACTTTTTACATCTTGGTAAAATGGTGGCGGAAATGGTGCGTACGGTTACTTCGTTTTACGAGTGAAAACGAACAAATATGATCGCATTTTATCGTTTGTTATTAGTGTTTATGAATAATTTATCTCACTTGGAACTTGTTGAAAAGCACCTCGAAAAGATCTTATTCTCTCAACACTGAAATTTCCATTCCCCAGAGATGATACCGTTTACCGACCTGAAAAAGTCTTATGTCTGCCAAACAAATATTCCATTCAATGACACTTCACTGAATGATCGCGTGCTTAAATTTTCCCGAAAATGATTTGCATGGGTTAAATTTCGGGCGAGGAGAGTAATAAACAGTTTGGTAAGCTGGTTGCAATCCATTTTAATTTAGCCTTTCAAAAAACTGTTCTGTTTCATACAATAACTGACCACAGTTGATTTGAAATAAACAAAAGTCTGTCTCCGCATAAATCATTGCGTCTACAGCCACTCAATTTTTTTTCTCTCCTCGCCGAGAGCAATCCCCCACGAGAGGCAGGAGATGGAATGGGCATTTATTTTTAGTCAGAGATCATCATTTTACAAGCCAAATATTCTTCGTTAATTCAGAAAAAATAATTGGACTATGGTAGAAAAGACTGAGATGGCTTTTACAGCTGCTTTTTAACGGGTAAAATTACCTAGGGCGCTTTCCGTTAGTACAAAGTGACTTTTTCGACCGGTAATTCAAGCAAGACTAAACGATTTCTTTCGAGTGTTGAATAACTGATATCCCTGCAGTCTAGATTAGTCGGTTACTTCTGATCGACAAGTTTGCATGTAGTGTGAAACAGGCCTGAACTAGCACACCCATGATAACTCAAATCATCATGAATTTTTTCCTCAACCCAATTAAGCCTATTTGACATAATTGAGTTAGCCAAACTGGAAATTATCATATGAAAGAGGTGGCGCCTTAGGAACCAACCACATAGGCGCCGAAGTTTTTGACTGAACTGTCAACCAAAGGCAAACTAATTCTTTTTAACAACATCTATTCATTAACTTCATTCCGAAACGAAAGATGCCACAAATATCTCAAACTTTGTATCATTAATCATGTGAAATCAAAACTATTGCTGTGTTTCATTCGCGGTTACAGCCGTATGTGATCAGGTTGTGCTAAGTGTTTTTTTCATATGACCTCCATTTTCTATTTCTTTCACATAACTACTTAATTAGCATGAAACTCCTGTATTAGATGTAACGTATTTCATACATAAAGTCAGAACAACTCTTACTTAATACCAAATTGAAAAAATTTAGCGCCATAAGTGTTAAATTCAGTTAATATTTAATGCCGATCTATTATGCCGAGGACTCAAATTATAAAACAGTCTCTGCAAAAAATTACCAATTATTCTTGTGGTGTAGTTTATATGGCTTTGATCGATACAATTTTCATTTTCTCTCTCCCAGCCGTATAGCGGACAGGAATACATCAATTATTGTGATGTGGTTTCAAAGACCTTATTAACATACATTATACCATGTATGTTAATAAGGTCCTCGTCCAAATAGCTCTTATTGGTCTTTAATTTGACCACGTCAATTATCGTAGTATTGGCGAGATGCTAGACTAAGTATGTACTATATTTTTCTTAACTCACGGGCTGAAACTAATATTATCATCACTTCAGTCGAGTATCACGAGCCTCCCTGGATTGAGCATTAAGGTCACGCAAGAGAGGAAATCCTCTCCTGGGTCACGAGAATAATGGAAATGATCACCAACTAAAAAAAGCTCCTGATTGTTAAATAATTCTCCTTGTCAGCACCCTAGGAATTGTACAGAGGAAGAGAATACACACACTGATATTAGCGTGTGAAGGTTAAACGTGAGAATATATCGATTGTATTAAATGTACACCCAGCAGTGTGAAGGAACAGTGTGAGTAAATCGAGTCACTCGAGGAAGTTGGTGGGAGAAAATGATTAAAACCTTTAAATGATTTATTAGTTACACACCTACGCCAATGTAATTACAAATAGATAGCCCCAGCCATTATTATTCCAAGTATTTATTATTCGCTATTATCTTTCACAAATTTAGCCCATGTGATAATCACATTAATTTGTGAAAACAGTACTTTCCATTTTAAACCGATGAGAAACCTGAAATTTTTCGTAACGGATGATTTCGAAAGAAAATAATCTCGGGGCTGAAGATACTAAAACAATAAAGTGAATAAAAGGAAATTTTCTTTTATTAGTGTATGGTCTACAGCAATGAATCGTATTCAAGGGAAGATGAAAAAGTGAGGAGAGTATCATGTTGGCAGGTGTCAGAGTTTTCTATAACTTTTTTCCAGTTATTGCGCACTCGGCCTGATTCATATTTCGCGTGTGTTATATCACGCGAAACTGATGTCAAACCAACAATGTTCACTCTCATCGTGTTTCAAAGTATTATACATTGTCAATATTTCCGAATAACAGTTGTAATCATAAAAATTACCATTTCCTTGATTGTTATTGGTATATATCGGACAGTTCAATAGACCAATCACATTCAAAGTTATCGTTGAAATCAATCAATCACATTCAAAGTTGTAGTTAAAATCAACCAATTACAACCTTAGTTTCAATCACCATAGAAACAGTGCAGAGACTCCTAAATTTTCCCTTTCTTGGCTAGTCTTTTATTCTCGGAAATTGTATTTTTCAAACAATCATTCGATGCGGTATTTTTGATATCCAGAATAATCAAGGTATTGGCAGAGGTTATCAGCCGAAGCCGAAGATAATAAACAAATCGGACTCCCGCTTCGCGGTCGTCCGTATGATGTTATCGCTCGTATGACGACTAAATTCGACTCCACTCAGTCCTATTACCATTACGTATTATTTGTAACTTTCCTCAGACGCCTTGGACGATCAATGACAAAATATGATTCAAATTCTTTTACTAGCTTCTATCACTAGCCCTGATCCCGCTTGCTTAACTGGATAAACAAGCTTTCCAAATCAAAGCGCAATCTTTTCAGTGCGTTGACTTTTGCAAATAGTTCCTGAACTACAGAATACCACGAGGCGTAATTACAAATTAATTTTGCAAAAATTACTCTTCAACATTTGCTTTATGAATACACAACCTGTTCTGTATGATGGTTTGTATAGTTTGATCTCACACCTGGTTGGTCGAGACAAAATTTACAAACACAGCCTGAAACACTAATGGTTTATTTGGTCACGTCTCGTAGGCAGCACATGCGAAGATCGTATTCAACTCTCGCCTTAGTGTTAAATACCTTGGCTTCTGTATAAATGTTGAGGTAACTCTGTATAGATAGTGAAACTAACACCAAATGCTAAGCGGTCACTTTGGAGACAGAAATCCCAAAGAAAAATCTCTATGCCTGTCAAAAGTTCATTGAGCGAGGACTGTTAATTTTCAGAGGTAGGGAAATACTTGTTGTGTATTATTACCCTGAACAAAAACATAAAAAATCAAAAAAGATAAAGTTTTTTGCCAAAGAAGGAAAATAAATGTATCATTTGATGTTTGTAGGAAAGTTTTATCGTTAGCAAAGCGAATTATCATCTGTCATGCCAAGATAATATGTTGATAATGCTGAAGACATCGGTTTTGTCAGGATTATAAAATTTCAGCGAAACTGATATACGATAAAGAATAAGCTTACTCTTAAATTAATAAACTAAAAAGAAATTTTTTTTTCTCCCATAGCGAATGCTACTTTAATTTGCAGAACGGCAAAGACAGAATTCTGCATCTTATACAAAACCAAAAACGTATGAATTTCAATACGGTTGCAAGATAATGAGATGAAATCGAAAAGCAGCTTACATAACTCTTATAACTCATAAGAAATTCAGAATCGAATTTTTAGGATGTTGTGGAAAGTTCAGTCGCATGTCGCCAGCAGGGGACTAACGCTTTGATAATTTTCTTTTACGGAGGTACATTTAACAAACGGATGGTTGCAAGATAATGAGATGAAATCGAAAAGCAGCTTACAGCTTTAACCCTTAGAACTCATCAGAAATTTAGAATTGAATTTTTATGATGTTGTGGAAAGTTCAGTTGCATGTCGCCAGAGATGCTCGCGCTTTGATAATAATATCTAACGGAGGCACATCTAACAAACGGATGGTTATAATTTTCAACAAAAGATCGATGATTGTCTAAGTTCTTTGATAAAGCGATTACTAAGTCATGCAATTTATGCTATAACTCTATATTAATTTTCTTTTCCATCAGCTTTCAACAAAGTTTTATGACATATCTTTACCAGCTGTGGTTATAATTTTCAACAAAAGATCGATGATTGTCTAAGTTCTTTGATAAAGCGATTACTAAGTCATGCAATTTATGCTATAACTCTATATTAATTTTCTTTTCCATCAGCTTTCAACAAAGTTTTATGACATATCTTTACCAGCTGTAGTCATTTGCGTCAAGATCTATACAATGTTTTAGTGAGAGTTGGCGGCAGAGAAACAGATTCGATTTTATCCTAGAGATCACTGTATAGTTAAAACAGGGAGTTACGAACTGTTAACTCTGTGTACAGCTTATCCAAGGTAAGAACATGATAATGCAAATGAAGATGGTAACTTTTAACCCCGGTGATTCTGAGTGATGGACGTTGTTATTCAGTGAATAACCAAGATATTACCCGTAAAAAGTTGAGTACGTGTTTAACTCAGCTCAAATTGTAATATCGAAAAGAGATTTGAAGAAACTTGAAGAGCAAAATTTCTTCACCTCCCTTAAGTGAGCATCCCTTCAGTTTCCAATTCTGGTGCACAACTCCAAACCTGGAGAAGTGCGCTAATGTTGCACTAGCGGCACCTGAATTTAAACCTGAGCTAATGGCTTCAAATGCAGATTCGATTGCACAATATTTTTGTTCTAACTTTTTCATCCCTGAAGTGCAAAAACTGCCAGTTAATGGTGGATTTATGTCTGTAATCACGCATGATCATTTTCAACTTGTGGAAGAATTCAGTCACGAGAATTATGATAATTTATTCTCAAATTTACCCTGATACTAAACATTCTCATCAAAAAGCTCTTATAAAACAAACTAAATGTACGAAAATGACTGTTGATCGTGCAAAAATGGTAATTCCTTATTAATTGTTGACAGAATAACTGAAATTCAACACCAACACCGATAATTCGAGCCCCCGCAATAACCTCAAACGTTTCCCTCCGGCGTTCGAGTTGGCAGGGTTCTACTGCAGTTGAATCACTATTCAGACAGTTTTCTGTTTGAATCAGTCTGTTTGCTCGATTTCTTTACGTGATTACTTATTTTTTTTCGTTTTCCTTGGAAATTCAAGTTTCTAAATCAGCTGTAACGGTTAACTTTCGTAAGTACAAACTCACGACATTCTTGGTGAGTAAAGTGCCCTGCGCTTAAAAAAGGTAAACAACATCCAAGGCAATCGAAGGAAAAATCTTTTTATGCTGAACCTTGTTAAACACCTTGATGGAAGAGAATCTGCCCACACAAAATTTCTTGTAGCATTGCGTATGCGTTCTTGAATTCGTTTATTAATTATTAACGACGAATTCTAAATTTAGAGCCTGATTGACAAGCATACGCTTGCGTCAATGAACCTTCTAAGTTCCATTCGTTTCCTTTCGTTGAAAAGACTTCAATTACAGGTTAACAAAACATCGTACTACATTCTTCAAACACTCCTGGCAGTTTTTTTATCTTTCTTATTACTCTGACCTTTAATCGAATACTAAACATAATCTTTTCAACACCTTAAAAACGTACTGATTGAAAACATTGAACTATGATACGAAAATAAGCACCGTACGACCCGTCAATTGGAAAAATAAAAAAGAAGAAAAAAACTACTGATGCACTTTATGAAACAAAGAATTTTTACTCTGAGAGTCTGGTTTAAAAGAAATTCTTCAAATAGACTTTTAAAACTGGAGAAAATATTCTAGAGCGGAGGTAAAAATCGCAAATTTACACCAAAAGCAAAGCTATAATTTCTAGAGTAGAAATACCCAAACCAAATCAGTTTACCCCCACCTCACTATCCCTATCAAACCAAAGGGAAACGATGGGCAACGAATTATTATATAGGAAGAGAAATAATGGCCTCTCATGACTGTATGCAAAATCAAGCCGCAGTTTTGTTATCGCTCCGACTAACGTGTGCACACTGGTGCTGAACAGGATACAATGCTTCTACGTAGAGGAAATCGTAATATACATCGGCAAGCAGCAAAACACTGAAGTCGTTAAATTTATCTCGAAAGTGCGGCCGGAATGTAAATCATAACATCAACATCGTCAAAGAAATCATTTAACTCCGTTGGAAATACCGCAGTAAAGCAGAAAACCAAGATATTTCTACACTATTCATTTTCAATTTCTTCTTGTGGCATACCCGTCTACAAATTTAAAGTTATGAAAATGTTCTTGTTTATTCTCTCATAGTTCCTCCCATCCTATCGAACCCTGGTTATTTTACAGGCTTCATGCTGCTGAAATTGCATCTTACCTGCCAGGGTCAAGGCTTTTTTGACTCTCATCGTTTGTTGATGAAAATTTAAATCCTCAGAGCTAAGACATAAAATTTTCGCTCAGAAAAATAAAAGGAAAACAAAAGCAAACAGCCGGCCAAATTCCGAGGTGCACCCCTCAGTAATTTACATAAATTTAGAGCAATTTTGCTTTTGAAGTTTCATATAGGTCAAGAAACTAAAAAGTTGCTATGAACTGATTGTTTCTGGTAAACAATTCGAATTTAAAACGAGCGCCTTTGGTACATTTGGAATCAGCCTTTACACTGTTTTACCGTCCAGTTCTTTTCGTTTATGTCATATTTTTGTTCAATTACATCTCCGTTCTCACCTGCAGCAGTCTGAACGATAATTAAGATAAACATTCATCGAAATTAGGAATTATGATTCGTCTTCTAGAAAATGTTTTTTTGTTGGAAAACGTGCATAGCTGTTAATGCTAATTTTACTTTCCATCACCGAGACCTTTTCTTTGTGATGTTGTTGTTGTTTTTCAATGGGAGAAGTTTTTTTCAATCCATATCAGATAAAATACAATGGTAAGTTTTTTGAGCTCTGATATTTATGTTTTGGATATCAAAAGATTTGAAAAGACTTCTTTGAACAGTGTAACTCATTGACTTACTCCGGCTGAACGGCCGTGTACTTATTTCATGGGACCTTCGCTACCAAGGCAACCGATGAACGACGGCAAAATTGAAAACCTATTGAACGCGAAAACATCACAATTGTAGTTTGAAAACTGAACTAGCTATTGAATACTGAAACCTCGAGCACTACCCGCAGGCATAAGAAAGCGATTTGAATCAAAACGGGTCCATATATTTTTTGGCGTTCTGTCGAGTATTGCAAGTTTCTATGTTTGCTGTCGTTCTCAAAGAATAATCTTTTCCGCTATTTTACAAAGAAGTAAGGTATAATTTCTCAGAAATAGAGTAAACAAATTCTTCCATCTTGTCTCTTTGAATGCAAACTACGGTACTTATACAATAAGACTTAAAGATGTTCATTTAAGGTATTGTTGCGGAGGTGGTAAAAACCTCCTTGCCAAAGACATCGTAAAGATAGCAGCTGGTACGAGTCAGTGAAGTCATTAGAAGTTTGCATTTAGGCGTAAAATGTGCTAAAAATCACAGATAATGAATTGAAACAAGAACAAGTTGCCTGAACGTGGAGTATATCAATTTAATAAAAGCACCTATTACTTAAGATCTTAACAAGAAGAGCCTGCGTTGACCAATTAAATTTGAGATGGCCCGGTGACATCAATAGCTCGCTTGCCCGTTGAATGGATCCTTGACGAAGTTCTACTGAAGATGTTTGATTTTGTTTGATATTTTGACCTCAAACAACTCAAATGTACGAGAATCATCAATCGAGAATGGGCACGTTTTTAAGGTAAAATGGGCGAGAAAATCTTTCTTAAAACGTGTCTCATTTTTTTTCTGTTTTTTTTTTTTTATTTTTATTAATTTTTTGTTTTCGGTAATTTTGTAATGGTAAGATTTCAGGAAGCAATAGTGGGCGCCGGTTCTCCACCTGGCGGGCGAATTTAGCGACGGAAAAATGATTCTTGTCGATTCTATAGAAAATGTCGGCGGGGGTTTTTACTGATTTACGGTAGCTTAATTCTATTTTTATTATGCTATGAAATGAGACTATAACAAAGAAGGGAAGGCAGCTGCAAAGCAATCGAGCGTACGACACTTCATCGTACCGAGAATGAAGACGTGAATTTCACTTTTGAAAGAATTGGTTAGAACTAGAGTTTTCCTCTAACAAAAATTATCGTTAAAAACGCAGGCAGGTACGAAATTATGATACTTTATATCAGTCCCTATCTTAAGATGCATAGGCAAATGATATAGATCTGATTAAAGAGAAATCACCGCTTTCGGAAAGAGAAAAAAAAAGATAAGGTAAAATTGTCCGAAATTTTCTGTTTGAAATTTCGTACCCCGAAATTTTTAAACTTAGATTGATGTGAACTGAACGCTTATGTCAAACAACAACAATACGAATCTGAAATTTTCAGTCGCACAGGAAAAGCGCGCAATTTTTAAATGGCAATGATCAGTGGTTGTTTGACAATATTTAATTGCTTCATTCGTATCTCGAGGGCCTCCTTCGTAAAATGATAGAAAAGATTATGTTACTGACACGGGATGTGTGATCAATTTCACTCGATTATCGTGTAACTGAACAAAACTAGAGTCTTGTTGCTATATGCATATTTACGATCAGTTCACAATGCCCACGGCAACCGCTTTAGTTAGATATAGTAAGTCACTGCTAAAGTGCCCTAGAGAAAGTGTCTTAGACAGTTGGCTCGTTAAGTTCTGTTTGTACACCTGTAAAAGTGAGATTTTATTGAGTGCTTTAAAAGCTAGTCGTAAACGAAGCGCTCGGCACAAACAACAAGAAAAGAAATACGTGCTGCGCTGTACTTCGCGTGCTAAAAACACATTTAGCTACGCAAAGGCGTCGTTAAAGATGAATTTATTCAAAAAGAATCTTCATTTGTTTGTTATTTGCAGGACAAATGACTCCAATTCAGTTCCTACAGCTTTCATCAATTAGAGTTTTTCAGAAAGGTTCGCTCACATCCGAGAGAAGCGATTTAAACAACCCGCGTGCATCATGTCGGAAAAATCAAGGCTATCTGCAATAGTTCGTTACTTTAGAACGCTGAAGAAGATGGCCATCCCTAACAGGAATACGAAACAAACTGTGATTCTCGACCGCGAAATTGTGGATAAAATACTTCGGCCAATCCACGTTCTGACAGCTTTTATCGGACATAAGAGCAAACATCATCCGATCCTCGGCACGTTGGGGCTGATACTTTGGGTCGTGAATTTAGTCTGCCACTTTTCGCTTGACTTTTACGAAGCTGCTCATATTTTTGGTTGGGCGTGGGCTACAGCAATAGGGTTGTTCTTCATTTCGTTCAGTTCGGGAACATACTTTTTAGTCCGAGATACACTTCCATGGCTGGAAGACGGACTGGAGATTTTGAACGTGGATGGAAATTTTTCCGAGACGTTGGAAAAGGCGCGTGGCATCGCGGTAGTAAGTAAATTATATTTTTCCAACACTTACTAATTTATTTTCTATTCAGCCATGTCTTAAACATCCCATCAAATGTTATGTTTTTTTCTCTGACGCGCTTCAAGTGCGGTTTCAAAAAAATTACATTTAGAAATGCAAAATGACTGACACCACTTGACTTTTTAATGACTCTGTCATCGGCTAGTTTACATTTTTTTCGTGAGAGGCTTTTAGCCTGCTCTGCGCTTTCTTTTTTTTTTACGGAATTTCGTGAAGCGCGCTATTCAAACGCCAAAACCTGCCTTTTAATTTAATGGAAGCATGGTAATATTTGCCGAGATGAAAACTCGTTTTCCGTAACTTAGCCATTTTGCTTTCCACATATTTGACCGTCATAAATTTACTTGATTTGTTCTTGTTACTAAACGTAGGTTATTAAAGATATTGATTGGTATTATTCGTAATAAATTCTATTATAAAAAAAAAGCTCTGAAATGCTTTGAAACCCTTTGAAAGCTTTTGAAGAGGCTGAATCATTTCATCTGTCAATGGCCATCGCTCGCCATCAGCTATTCTACTATGGAGTTTGTTCTCAATAAAATTGTACTAGGCAGCTGTCAGATAGAGAATTATCTATTTTCTTCACAAAAAGTCCTCTTCAAACAACTCTCATTTCAATAACAATAAGATAAGTCAGTGAATTCCCGATATTTCCGTCAAATTATATCACAATTGAGAATATCTTTATTGAGTTTTGTGGCGAAGAATATCAAAAACTTTGGGTGAGTAAACCCAGGAACAAGGTGAAACATTTAAATTCTTTAGCTGAATATTCATAGTTGCAAAAACCCTCGCAACAATAGATGCTAACACTATTGCTTTTATTAACGTCATGTGTCTCTAAAGTCGGTGCAATGAAAAATAAACATTTCAAAATCTTGTAAATTGAAACTCCACTAGGTCTGCGCTTGAAACATCGTGTATCATTTGGCCCGATGACAAAACAGCATTACAAAAAAGAGAAAATCATAAATTGGATCTTGCCATCTAAATACGATCTCCAAACAAACGGTTTTTGCTAAGCGTGCACTCGTCATCAAAATTTATGAGCATCAAGAAGTAAAGAGAATATTTACACAATCTTGATTTTGAACGTCTGAAGCAGCTTGCAGTATTTGAATAACCCTTCTCAATACTTTAAATAAATAACTGCCTCTTCAGAGCAGCTCTATTTGCCCGCTCTGTATTTCGCCAAAACAAAGCACTTCTCCAATGCACGAAATGAGTTGTTATTACCGTGAAAAATGATATATTGAAGCCCGGTACAAAAATTAAAAAAAAGGGATTTTTTTTCTGAGTAAGTCTACCAGGGTATCAGAAATATTTATTCTCAAAAATTTCACTATGAGCCGCTGAATTTTAAGAAAGAATGAAAATAAATCATGGACCGACTTAAAGCACTCATATAAATTCAGAGAGATTGTTATGTATTGTATTAGAAACATGTCAGCGTGAATCTTTTCAATAATGTTGTATATTTAATCAGCAAGTTTGTATAATTTCCTTAAAACGGCCACTGATGGCTATCTCGAATCTAACCCAACTGAGAATTTCAAGAAACCCACGTAGGGATTACATTTTATTCTTTAAATCTTTTTTCTTAACTTTGATTCTATTATCAAGATTTCTAAACATGTAGAAAATATGACCCTCTTCTTAAACAAAATTTGAAACTTGCACTTCAGTTTTTATTTCGGGGTAAATTTTTTTTTCAACTGATTTTCAATATTTTCAACCCATCTTAATGAGGAGATTCTTTCCAGATGAGAAAACCTTCCAGAAATCACTTGCATTTCTATTGCTCGATGCCAAGGACACAGCAGTTATGCACCTTCACTCTGAACTTTTTATTCAACATTTATTTAATATTTCTCCAGAAAAATCTTTCGCTGCAATTGAGAAAATGCTAACGGGTTTGATAACGTTTTAGTAATCAACAGTTCTCTTCAGTAGCACTTGTATCTATTATTTAAATAAAACCTCATCAACTTATCAGGGAAACAGACTATAACGTTGTCTGAAGGTCTTTTGGGAAAACTAGTTTTTGGGTACAATCCGTGCATTTGCAAATGACGACAAGGAATAATAGTTATGGGTTTTTTGTGCCAAAGTGTGCACAGATCATTCTCCTTGGATTGCATAGCTTTCAAAGTTGTAATTATTACCATTCCCACCTCTACGGAAATTAAAAACACATTCACTCTATATCCGAAAAACAATAACGATATCCTAGGCGTTTCTGAGTAATGCTTTCACATTTGTTTGCAAATAATAATTAAAGATAGTTCTAGGTTCGTATCTACTTCTTGCGTCATAACTTTCAACTTGTTCAGGTATTGTCTTTTGCTGTAAAATGATTTATCCTGTAAAAAAAGATAACAATTTTTCTTTGGAAGATGTGGATGAAACATTGAATTTCAGATAAGGATACCAGAAGACTTATTTAGCTAAACTTTCATCGGTTTTGAATCAGATGAAATTTCAATCCGTTCTATTCCTCTCAGGGCTAAAGCGAAAAGAATAACAAAACTTGAACATAACCATTTAATTAAGCATCATTATTTGATTCACCCCAATCTGTTAATTACTGACAGGATCAAAGGAATTTTATGGCAAACGTGACAGCCGAGCAGCGTTTTACTGCGTTTTACTTAGTAGTAATAGCGCCAAATATTACCCTTTGGGTGTTAAACTATTATCATTACCAGTTGAAAACTAATCAAGTCAAAGTAAATGGACTCATTAGCACTAAACAGCTACAAACTAGAGTCGCTAATTCTTTGCGCAGTTAATGGAACCGTAGGATTAAGGCTTTGGAAACTCTCATGAGCAGCACAGTGAACCAATTTGAAAAACAATGTACCTTTTCTGTTGTTTAGCTCGCTAAGAGAGACTGCAAAAAAATTCAGCCCCTCCGCCGCTAAAGAAAGATAACAGTGGAATAGAAATAAACAAGAAACATTTAACAGAGATCAAAAACTGGGCTGATGGTCTTCAAAGATAACAATTCCCAAGTCAGTCTAGGATCTTTTAAAAAATAATTATTGCAAAACAGATAAGATGAATAAGCAGCTTTTCAGATTCATGAAATGGCAACCGATATCAAACTGATGTTTACTCTTTAACTAGTATTTACTTTGATTTGTAACTCAATGTTTGCCAATCCCCAGAAACTGCCGTGGTTATTGCCCGTAGCCAGCATATTGGCGGCATGTGGTCAATACGTGTGTTATTTCATCGACAACGCCGTACAGCTTGAGATAGGAAAGCCCTGGTTATCAGTCCTGCTCAACATTGTAAGAGTGCTTAGTTTACTTCACGTTCTGTATGGCTATATATTGTTCCTTGTTATCATCCTGTTCACTATGTATGTCACTGGAGCCTCCATGAAAGAATTCAGAGGTAAGAGTGAAAAAAACGCTTTCCGATAGCGTATTAGATCATATCCACATGTATTTTGCGCTATATAAGTAATAAATTATTATTATTAAATTATTGTAAGATTCAGGTATTTCTAGCACCTTCAACTTTCACTCAAAGGTGTGGGAAGGATGTTTATTACAAAAACTGCGGTATTTAACAAGGATTTCCAGCCCAAATTTCCAGTTTTACAAGGGTTTCCAGCCCTGAGAAAAGTTGTTGACCACACACATATAAACTTACGATAATTTTTCACATGCGTTTGGTTTCACCAATCAGCTGCTGACACGTCACTCGCATTTCGCCCCACTCTGTCAGGTTGACGAATGAATGGCAAAGCGTTAATTCCCCATTCATTATAATCTATTTAAAACCCGGCGGGGGTGAGCTGCATTTACAAAAACTTCATTTGGGTGAGTTTCAGTTCAGAATGTTAATCCATGGTCAAAAAATCCCAAGTAAGAACATTTCATTAAAGAGTTTATGAACAATTATGAGAGACGGTCACCACTATGAGTTACATCATGGCTTAGGGAAATAAAAGGGAGAAGGAAATTCGCTCGACTTAAGCCGGTTACACACGTAGCGATTTTATTCGCCGACGCGAATCACCGATATCTGACATGCCATGCAATCGCACCGGGAACATCTGGTGATTTTTGCCAATCCCCGTGATCGGCGTAAAAAAAAACGCCAAGTGTGTCACTGACCTGAGGCATTCGTGAGCAAGAGCAACGACATCGTTAACACGTGAGCGAGGAAATTCTTTTTGCTTTGAAGAAGGAAGAGAATTAAAAATAGTTATGTTTGTTTTCAGATGGTGTGGAGGGAGAGTTTCGTGAACCGAATGTCAGACTAACCTTCCGTGAAGCAGTGCAGTTGTTTGAACATCGGTCACAGTTTATTAGAAGATCATCAGATGCATGTTTGGTAAGGGTGCATTATTCAAACAAAATGGCATTTGCAAACTCTTAAAAACAGAGATTTTTTTTATTGTTACTGATCCACAGAAACTACCTTGGTTATTTCTTACAGCCAGCATATTAGCAGCATGTGGCACTGAATTTAATAGCGGAGCTCGCAGCGCGTTAAGTGCGCGCGCAGCAAAGCCCCATCGTTATTCGTGTTCCTGAAAGTGTAAAATATTCAGCAAACAATCGAAAATACGGTAAATTCAAGAGCTCTGTTCGTCGATGTCTTCTATCGTGGTAATCGGCTTTTTTATCAGACATTTAATCCGTTACTTATTGTTTTCTGTTTTATAGTTCATGTTGTGTAATCTCGTCCTGACCACCGTTCTGTCATTTGTCATCAACGGCTACAACTTTCTTTTCTTCAATCGCCGAGCCATCTACTTGTGGTTTGCACTAGTACCCTCGATCTGGAGTGTAGCACCGTTGATCTTAGCAGCGTGGGCTACAGAGAATTACCAGGCCTACGTGGCATCTGTCGTGAGATCCTGGGGTGAGCACCCAGAATCGGACGAAAGCGAGTCTGAGGAGGAAGATATGGAAGAATACCAAGAAGCTATGAAGAAACTGAGAGTAAACCGCTCACGCAGCGTTTTGATAGCCAGCACAAATTTACTGAAAACGCTTAAGCGCAAGAGACTTATTCTTCGCCAGGACAGACGCATGTCACTTGCAGCCCAAAGGCGGGAATCTCAAGTAAGCGAATCCAGACCCTCTCTGACAATCGATGATCAGTCGCCAAACGTTAATTATCGAAATCTCCTTGAAGTTCAAAACCCGTTGCGATTGATCGATATGGAGACGGGAGGCGAGGAAGACACCTTTTCGGAGTCACGGCTGCCTTCGACTTGCGTCGTGAATTCAGGTTTCACGATGAACTCAATGAACGGTGGCAATGTTCAGAACAAATCAAGCAAGAAAAGCAAATTTAATTTCAAGTCGTATGTTATGTACTTACAAGGACTTATCAAGGAGGTGGGTTTTTCTGTCGGAGGAATGATCCTTTCTTGGGAAAAGGTGTCCAGTATCGGTATTTTGTGGGTGTCAGTGTTGGCGATCTTTATCCAAGAAATCGTGTTTGGAAACAGAAAGAGCACGCTGCTTACATGAGTAAGATAAAACAACCGCTGTACATACATGTGGTGTGACCCTACAAATATTTATTGACGTGTGGAAAAGTCGTCATAGAGATGAGTAAACCTAGAGAATTAACTGTCACAGTTTACCCCCGGAAAAGAGGCACTTTAAGACCAAAAAGTGCGCCAATCCAAGATCAAACATGAGGCGAGAAATGGCCAAAAGCTATGACGTATACCACAGAAACAAACAATTACTCAAATCACATCATGGAGTAAATCAATTGCAAGTACATGGAGTAAATCAATTGCAAGAGCTGAAGAACCTTCGCTAGTATTCCACCCAGCGAACCCAACACTGTAATACCTAGCCAAGTGGTCGTTTTCGTCTACTTACCTCCAGGTTGAAATCAAATAAATATTTAACAGCGCGTTGCGAAATTTCAGAGAAGATTTATGCAACTCGTAGTGCTTCTAACGTACTCCACTACTTAACGTAATGGTTAGTAACTAACATGAGTGGATGGACGGTGGTTTAGTGGCTAACTAAATTACCAAATCATAGGTAATATCAAAGAAATCAAAGAGCAGTAACGTTTTAAAGAAATTGAAAAATAAAAACAGAAAAAAACACTGAACAAATTGAAATAAATCAAAACAAAGTGAAAAAAACACCTGGAATGAAAAAAAATTTTTAAAAAAACACTAGGTGTGAATGCAAATCACAATTCGTTGCTTAAAATATTCATGGTTGCTGGTTAGTTTTCGAGTTCAAAGTGAGCCCTTAGACATATACATCGATCACTCAAAACCACAGATTTCTCTCTAACTGGCGTGACATGAAAATTCCATCAAAATCCGATGAGATTCAGGAGGCTGTTGAGTCCAATAGTTCGTGTGATTTGTGAACTGTTTTAATATTTATTAGAGAAGGAGCACAATAGTTCTAAGCCTTTTAACCAACCCGCACGAGTAATAGAGCCTGAAATAATTTTTAGCACCATTCGCTTCCACTTGCTTTGAATCCAGCGTTAGATTAATATTACTCTTTTAAACTTTAAGCATAGGGTGAAAACACAGTTTCATAACCGATGTATTTCATACTTCATACTTCATACTTCATAAACTATTACCTGACGGAGGAACTTCAAAATATTTGGAATCTTTTTCTTAACTTGTCTTGGATCCTCGCTGCAATTTATGACTAAATAATTCAATTGTCACTTTTGCCTAAGGTCTCAAATAAAATATATTCTAATAAAATCAAAGTCAGTTCTGGTAGGTAAAGGGAAGGTCTTCACTCGAGCCTTGTGGCCCAATTTATTGAGGCTTATAACGGTTTCCGTAGCATAGGGCGACCAGGGTAACTTTGCCTTTTCCTAAATGGGATGCCGGTCAACCGCCACGTTACCTCCGCTACAGTATTTCGTCAAGCCATCCTGACAGTTCGATTGTAAACATCTGTGTTCCTGGGTGGAGATGGGAACTGTAATAATATGCAGTCTCGCTCAGACTCAACACAATGACCAAGCCTGGTCTTGAACCCAGATCTCTCGACCTGGAGTCCAGAGCGTGAACCGTCCCGCCACCGCTTCTCCCACACCTTCTGAGAGAAGGTAGGCGGAAATTCATGACCCATGGCTGTTTTGCCTCACAACTACCCACGAGTTCATTTAAGAAAGGAGACCTCGGGCTACTCTATTTTACGAGACAAAAACAACCCCTGTCGAGGGTGGAGTGAGATCGTTGGCGCAGACATATAATAGGGTAGATTCCGCGATATCACAAGTGAATATCGTTGTCGAAATGATAGAAGACTCCGAGGATGATTTTACTTTGGGTCAAAAGTACAGTGCAACCGTTGTTAAACAGATTGCAAGAAACGAGCGGTGATTTCTATCTTTATTCTTTGTGATCTGTGCTTGCTTTAGTCCTAAGTAATGAATGGCACAATTTAATTCAGTTGGGATCAATGGACGTTCCTAAAATGTGATTGGTTAATTCTATTTACGTGACCCTAGCAACGAAAATATCACATCGCAAAACATTTGTTCAAATCAACTCCATATCGACGTATTCTTTACCAACAGTCTTATCGTTTGGTCCATACGAAAAACTAATACGTTATAACCGCATGTACAAATCGTAAAATAAATTAAAACTTTTAAAAAGCCACAGCATAGTAACAACATTTACCTTGCGTTTCTACTTGGTGATAAACTAGTCTTATCAATTTTTTACATACGCGCTATTCAGTTTTTTAAAGTGACAATTTCTTATTTATTTGGCTCAAATTGGTTTCGTTAATTTTAAACACCCCTTCTTTTATTATTTGTTATCGTCACACTTCTCCATGTGATCTATTAAAGACAAAGTCAAAAATTTCAATTATTGTTCGTTATTTTAAATCACTTTTATGGCATATTAGGAAACCATAGTAACAATACAGCCCCTAAAAAACATCCCTAATACAGCCGGAAAACAGCATTTCAATATTCATCTTTCTACAAAGGGCTGTGTTGTTATGGTCACCTATGATCACGATTTGTCGAAGAACAGAGGGAAATTTCAAAAACAAGGGTGGAAGCTAATATTAAATAATTGTTGTCTAAAAATAACAACGCCCTTTGAGCCATCTTACGAAAAAGTTGTCCATCTCTGATCAATACCTCAAATCCCAGAGGTAATAATTACCGTATTTATTCAATTATGCGCCCTGGGTACCTCTTCAAGTTTTGCACCTTAAGAATGGGGGCTTATGCGTGGTGGGCGCGTATTCAATTTTCATACCCACAGGGGGCGCTTGATCGAATAAATACGGCTATTAAGGTACACCGAAAACACCTGCAATAGCACAATGCATTATTTCGTCTCTCTACAATTTAAAATTTGACTCAAAAACGACCGAAGTTCTCATATTATGTACAAAAATAACTTCTACCTTCCGCGTTGAAAATTTTCCTACACAATTCCTATCTATGAACTTGAATGAGAAAATGCGTTTCTAAATTAAATAAAATTTGAAAAGCTAAGTAATGCTGTTCGTCATAGGAGTACTTTCCAAATGAGACAGCATTCACACTGATAATCTTGGAATAAAGACTATGGAGAGGACACGAAAGTCACTTGTGCGTTCCCTCCCCCTGTTCGTCTCCGACAGGGAGTGCTGTAAACAAATTATTTCTCCCCATCTCCTCTACCCTGTGCAGCGCAATTTCATCCTGTATCCATCTCCTCCCCTTGATTGACAAGCTTACGGCTGCATGTGGTACAGAGCTGTTTATTAGCAAGCATCTGTTCAATAAGCTTGTCTCTCTCTTCAAGCTGCCGCCTCAGTTCACTAACTTCATCCATCCTAGCGTCCAGCTCTTCGTCTTTCTTCAACAGCATTTTCCGCAGTTCTATTATTTCAGACGCTTGTTCCTTGACCTTTTCCCTCAGGTGATCACTTAGTTGCTGTGGGAAGACCCATAAAACATCTAAGTTTTTTATATAAACAAATAAAGTGCTGTTCTGAACAAAAGTGCCGAAGGACCTATCCTATTCCTTTAGAAATGAAAGAGGGCTTAGTTAGTCGTTTTTCTCTGTTCCCCTCCATCCTCTATTGCCCCACCGCTTCAGGCCAGAGAATAAAAAGCTTAGCTAGAGAGAAGATAGGGGTACTTAGTTTAGCCCTCCGTCAAAGTTCTGATGAAGGAAAAACGCACGCCAATTTACATTACTAACTCAGTTGATAAAACCAAACCCCCCAGCCCCTCCACCGACGCAGTACCACAATTGCCTTAGACACTTACCCCTTTATTCATACGTGCTATACTTCTCTTGACATGAAAATGTCAAAACGACAAACCTTTAACAATCCTTTATACTGACAACAACAATACTGAAGCAGAGCTTCTAAGCACACTTATCAGAAAAGTTCAATCCAAGATGCAGTGTAACGAATTTTTTAACATAACCCTTATTTTTTTCGGCTTAAGTCCTCTACAGAGAGGGTTGGTTCTTCTTTCTGCAGATACTTGCTAGATATATCTTGTTATCCATTATTATATTTCAAGGTAGAAAACTACCTTTTATTAAAACTCGAAACATAACCGAACCAAACAAACGGAACAAAAACAAATATGCTACACAAATGAACGAAGAAAGAGACAAAAAAGGAAGA
Organism: Pocillopora verrucosa; assembly: GCF_036669915.1. Taxonomy (NCBI): domain Eukaryota; kingdom Metazoa; phylum Cnidaria; class Anthozoa; order Scleractinia; family Pocilloporidae; genus Pocillopora; species Pocillopora verrucosa. The sequence goes on along the minus strand of NC_089314.1, from coordinate 27,691,201 downwards.
ATCCAAACTTACCGTGTGCTTTGCTTTCAAGAAGCCAAGCTCAAGAAGAGACTCTGCTGTAGGCCGGTTGCCAGAGTTTTCAGCTACCATCTCCAATATCAGCTTAGACTACAACGAAACATGACAACACAAAGCGTCTTTTGACTTGTCATGATTTATAAAAAGTTTGAAACCAACCTGTTGCTTCGATAAATTGACAAAGAACATGTTTACTTGCATGCAAAACCATTCTCGATTTAGTTAAAAAGCGTATTCTAGCACTTGAGGTTTGTGACAAGTTTTAAAATGAATAGCAGCTAAACTGCTTTGTTCACCTTTTTTTATGATTCGCTCAATAATTGTAAAACAATTATCTTTCGATCTAGTAGGAGAGAAATCTTCCCCAAAAACTGTGTCGGCAGCCTATTAGTCAGAGAAACATTACCTTTTTAATACTCTGAACAGACTCTCCGGTAAAATTTCAATTGTAATCAATGACTAACCGATGCTGCAACAATTTTATTAACACAGTATTCACGTCTTCTGTTAAGTTACGTAACTTTGCCTGCAACATCTGACAAAAACCTTGCGCTAAGTTATATTAACAGCGAAGTAAGGAAACAATTTTGGGTAGAAATAGTAGAGATGGTAAGTTTTGAGCTCGTTAAAGAATTAAGAAAGATGTTTTTTCGTCTTGTCACAAGCGTGGGACAAAGGAAAAATTCTGAGTCCCCATGAGAAATCGAACCTCAAACCTTCGGATTTGCGCTCCGATGCTCTACCACTGAGCCTGGGGTTCAAAAAATACACCGGTCTCAATTCGCGGAGTCCATTCGCGATATCTTGATAAAAAATGTTTAATACTAAACGATTGAGTGCAGTCCCACTGGAGGATATTTGTAGCGGCACAAGAATAAACTTATCTTGTTATTTGTTCGGTGAATAAACGATCTTGGTAATATTCAACACCGGTCCCATGATAAGTCCAACGACCTTTCCGACAAAACATAAAGTCCACTGGATGAATTTTCCTTGGAGTTTCCAAAGGAAGCTTAGATTGCATTGGTTTTGCTTTAATTAGCTTTAATTGGCAACTTGGTCATCAACGTTTTACCCCACTTCAGGCTGTTTCCCTGTTTTTAGGTAATTTAGTGTTAACAACTGAGTTGAAAACGTAAGATAGCCACCGTAAAGGGTAAAAAGCTGACGATTCGAGCGTTAACCCTTCGTCAGAGCGATTGACGAAGGGCTAACGCTCGAAACGTCAGCTTTTTCACCCTTTAAGGCGGCTAATTTACGTTTTCAACTCAGTTGTTAACTCTAAATTACCTGCTTTACTCTCCCACCGATGCACCACCACCAGTTTCTTTAGAAACTTTCCCCTTTTATTCATTTGTTTACCTGTTTTTACTTTGATTTCTCATCGCCTCTTGGCGATATTTTTCTTTGCCTGATTGGCTGTCATGGTAACTTTGTTTCTGGCTTTACAAGAGGCGACCGAAAAGCGCTCAAAAAACGATACAGCCGAGGGAATGGACCCTAACTTGGCTGCGAAGCGCACCTATGTAACAAAGATGATTAAAATATGTTACTCTAACCTCTTCTGGCCATTTCTCACAGAAGTCTTCTGGTAACCTTCCCTGCCTGAGATCTTTTATACTCTTTACTCGTTCCATCTCAGTACCAAAAGGACGGTACAGCTCGAAGAGGATAATTCCCAAGCTGTAAATATCCGCCTAAGTCAGTTGAGCAAACAAAGAAAATCCGAAATATCTTGTTAAATTATAAGCAGACTTTTAGCTAAGATTACGATTACAACCCACTAAACCTTGGTTCTTACAATTTAGTCGAGATCAAAGGAAACGAATGACCTATGGAGTAACTTTGGTGAAAAACAGCGCTCAATTATGTTTCCACTTCAAAAAACTTTTGGCTCAGGGACTGCTCCTGGTCCATCGCCTCAACCAATCCGATACCTGAAAAAAGTAAAAACAACTCTGACTCCTGATTGCTTCCTCGTGATATTTTCCTTTCTCTTGATTCACCGTTGTCTTTACTCCGTTTTAGTATTCCGATACTCGATCGAAGAGCACTCTGCTGTGAGTCTTATAAATTCACCTTGTTATCGTATATGTTGTTCCTTAGTTGCTCAGGCGAAGCATAAGTGCATGTGCCAACACCAGCGGTGGGAACATCTTTACCAGAACATCCTGTTTGATATAATCAGATAAATGTTACCTTGCAACTTCGAAATTACAACAACACATTAAGCTGGTAATACAGCACTTTCATACCTGGAGAAAATAACGGGGTGAGTGGCTCAATCAAACTGGCCAGCGGACTACTAGCTCCAGGACTCACAACCACTTCTTTCCGAGCCAAACCAAAGTCACCGATTTTGACCTGGAAACTATATCGTTCTTCCTTTGGATGTCTGAGTCCTTGGAGAAAGATATTTCTTGGCTGGAAAAAGAGAGTGGTAATGAAATTACATTTGTGTGCGACTAAACTTCGCGTATACAAAGCACCTACTCGCAATTGTTACTAGCATCTTTCTTTGTGTCGACAGTTAATGTGTGGAATTTCTTTCCCAGAGAAGTCTTGCACGCTGGATCGTTGACTCTATTTCTTAATAATCGAAGACTTGCACGAATATTAAGTGAAATACTTGTGAACATGATATGTGAATCATTTCTAAAGTTTAGATTGTCGCCTTTCTTTAATGGCGGTCGTTTGTAAATTGGGTCAACCTCACGATTTTCACTGTTAAAGACATTTTGTTAAAGTTATTTTTTTAATCTCTTGCAAAAGCGATTGCGTAACAAATAAAAGCTTCAGATCTTTCCACCCTAACTTGGCCACTTGCTTCATCGTTGGATCGTTGGGGAAAAGAGAGAGAGAAAGATGAAGTAGAAACGAAAGAGTAGAAACGCACACTCGGTACACATTTCGTGATAGCTATATCACTTGCAGATGCTGTTACCTTCAAATCTCGATGAAGAAGCGCTTGAGAGTGAATGTAGCTCACACCTTCCACAACTTGGCGAAAAATTTCCACAACAGCTGATTTGTCGACTTGGCCGTCTGACAAGAAAGGAAGAAATAAAACGTTCAGTGAAATACTACCGATCGATACGAACTCTTTCCCTCGGTACTTACCAGTGGTGTGGGAGATTTCCTCGTTACGTTTCACCAGCCAGTCTCGCAGTGTTGTTGTGCAGAGCTGCATCTGAATAAACAGCAACATTCCTAGACGCTGATGACACAATGAATGAACATATTGAAACAAACAACGAAGGCCAACAACCACACAAACAAAAAAAGACATGCAATGTTCTTATTCTCTGACAGCGCTTCCCTAACACTCTCGCTTCCACTTTTTGTGTTTTTGCGGATAAAAATGAATAAAAAATAACCTTTTTGCGATGTTGTGTTTTAATGCAGTATATCTTTGAACTGATCTTCGTAAAGAGTTATTAAGAGAGAAGGGATATGGTAGACCAATTTTGCAGATCAAGGGCAATCTACAAAATTGGAAACCTGCTAACTTTCCACGTTACACTGTATCAGATTGGGTTTTAATCCGTAGATTCAGATTGTAATTGCATAAGAGCAGTTTTCAAAAGTGTCAAAAAAGCAAAACCAAAGTGATCACAATTACCGATCAGAAAAAAAATTGACGTTATCATCAACTAATGAAAACTCAAAGTAAAAGCGGACAACCAGCATAAGGCGCGGGAAAACGCGAGTGACCAAGCTGGAATTGGTTTTAGTTTTGTATCTGATTGGTTTTTGATGGCGGCACGAGCTTTCTAAACCAATCACAGAGCGAAGTTGAGCAAACCAATTGAAATAAAAATTTCTCTAATAATCTCAAAAAACATTTCACCTTACTAACGGCTGTACTTTTCAGTATGCTCTCTGCGAATGCACTGCTCTGATCGCTACTCAGCTCGTTGCTTTGTTCATCATCAATACCGTGACGGTCACTATCTTTAGCCATGGAGCCTAAGCTTGAACTGGACGCTGATCGACGCATGCTGCGACGTGAAGCATGATAAGGGGCCGTGCTTTTACGAGTATTATTGGTGCTCCTGAGGTTGGTTGAATGGATCTTGCCCAAGTGACTTTCAGCTGTGAATTGAAAATAATAGTTAAAAGCGAACAAGCAGTACACCATTCACTCTGCGACCCTCAGTTTCTTCGGCTTAAATTTAACGATATTTTCAGTAAAGAAAGAAAATATTGGTAGAGAAAAAACTGGAGCGCAACATTGGGAGTGGAGCGGGGTCAAGCTGTTTCAACAAAATTTGAAGAAGGCTGTGGGTTTGAATGTGAGAAGAGTCTTGCGTAGTGATAGGATTAGAAATTTCAGAGGTGTTGTGTGTGTAAATAGATTGAGGGAGATCGTAGCATTTCTGATATCAAATTCACCACTATTCTAAATCTATCTCATTACTTACATGTTCTCTTTGCCACTTGCGTAAACCAGCAAAAGCGACTCGGTTACCGTACCAGAATCCAGTCGTTTCGCACCCACGGATGTTTCGTATTCAGCGGATTCGTATCCAAATTCAGACGATTCGTACCCAGTTTGAGTCGGTTTCTGCCCAATCAGCTGGTCGATTCGTACCCGCCGAAACATTCAGTGACGATCAAAATCTAGGAGATTCCACGAAATACCTCACGCGCGAATGTGAACAGACGTCGATTGTTACAAGCGAAAACATACTCACAAGGAAAACATAGTTGATGACCATGGGTACGAAACGGCTAAACAGACTAGGTATACGAATGATCCCAGCAGGGTACGAATCAACTGAGTACGAAACGTCCTTGGGTATAAAACGACTGGTAAGCATCATACCATGGGCACCACGCTGCTTTCCTTCCGCCTGGCTCCCAGTCCCCACTGAGTCATCATCAGCCATGAACACAATGCCACTATTAGAGGGATCCTGAGATGAACTTTCAAACACTATGCTGTTTTGGCTATCTTGACTAACTTCCATGATCCTGAAAAGAGAGACGTGTCTAACCTTTTAACCCCTTGGAGTGACTGGCATGTAATTTCTCCCTATGATATAACCCCTAAATCACTCATTAAGGTCACGAGAATAAAGGACATGATCACTAACAGAACAAGCTCTTGATTTTCAAACTGATTCTCCTGGTCAGCACCTTAGGAAATGTATAGGGAATAGTGTAGAGAATATGCACACTGATGTAAGGGTGAGAGGAGTTAAAGAGACGTTTGTCGACTTCAAATTGAGCACAACGTAAATACAAGTTAAAGATTACCTGCACCTTGTGTAAAATTCAGTTTCTCAGTTTTCTGTGGCTGATTTCCTTTCAGTCAAACCTAATTCATTTTGACATGTTTTGCTGGTGTAATGGGGTTTTAGGAGTTTTGCCCTGGGAATGAACAACAAAGCAAGACGGCAGCCTCCCATAACACAAGTTCCAGATGAAGAAAATTTTTTGAACATTTGTTGCAAGCCTAGGACAAAAAAAGTCCGAGTTCCCACTAAGCCAGGATTCAAACCACCTACCTTCTAGCTTTCTAGACAGATGCTCCACCAGAGAGCTACAGAGAACAGGCCAGTAATTTACGTGGTGGAACAGGTTCACACATGTGCTGACAAATTCAAGTTTACTAAAGAAGGGTACCTACCTGTGAATTCCATTTAAAGAAGAAAGGTCACTGAATTCCTGAAGACTTGTGGGAACCGTAGCTACTCCTGACGAGAAAAGTACTCCAATCAGTCACCATCTACAACCTTTTCTGAAACCTCTTATCATAACTGGTGTCAGAGAGAATTAAGTCGAAGATACCTTATGAGAGCAGAAAGAACACAAATTATGTTATTCTAAAGTTTTACGAGCAAAATAGGGATCGATATCAGTATCTGGGCAACTGCCCACCTTCCCCTCCCCTGACCCAACATTAACCCTAACTTGTTATCAATTGACTGTTGTTGAGTTAGGGGAGGGGTAGGTGGGCAGTTGCCCAGATACTAATATTGATCCCAAAATAGTTTTCCACACACAAAATTAAACACCTTTTCCTCTCTGTATGGATCCTTTAACCCCCCAAGGGTGACCAACATGTAATTTCTCCTACAGTATCACCCCTGAATCCACATTGAGGTCATGAGAATAAATGAAATGATCACCAGTTAAAGATTTTCCCAATTTTTAACCAAATTCTCCTTGTCTGCACCCTAGGAAATGTATTGAGAACAGTAAGGAGAATGTGCATACTGATCTTCGGGTGTAAAGGGTTAATCCCCCGTTAAGCTCTTTTTGAACTGTTTCTGTTTACATGCACCAGTTCTTTGACTGGTTTCAATTCCTTGCAAGGTATGGTTTTTATTTTTTCCAATGGTTTACAAAGATTTTTCCTTACTGGGCATAGTAGTGCTGACAGTATCTGTTGTCACATACTCTAGCCATGCTGCATGATATCCAACAACATTACTGTGACTTAGGTTTGCCAGAACTTTGACCTCTCGCAAAACCTATATGCAAGAAACAAAGGCATGCAAGTGTTACTGTGTCCTATTCTATAGTAATGGCTGTGATATGCAAGCCCCCCCCCCCCCCACCCCATCCTGGGTGGGAAGCTTCATCAGGAGGTTAACCCCCCTAGAATTTCATCCAGCCTCCCTGAAAAATCACTGGTATCCATTTATCTTCCTAAGTGGAGAGAGGCATGGTGAAAGTAAAGTGTTTTGCCCAAGAATATAACATACAATGACCTGGCCAGGCTTTGAACCCAGACCTCTTGACCCAGAGTCCAGCACACGTAATTATGTAAAAAACTCATATGGCTTACAAAGGTACAGTTACTGTGTATGGAGTACTGGATTTTTGTGCATACCTTTAAACAAAGATCAGGATTTGTTTCTTTAAGTGGAACCTTTTTTACTGCATACTCTCTTCCATCAAGTTTGTTTTTCACCTTAAAAGAAACAAACAAAAAGTAACTTCAGTCTTGAGTTTTATACTTAATAAATGTGCAAGAAGCATGATGATAAAAACTTCCACCTACTCCCAAAGCTATGGTTAGGCCACAAACCTTGAAAACACTTCCAAAGCCTCCTTTACCAAGTCTTATGATCTCGACAAACTCCTCCTTGTAACGAGAAGTTCCATTTTGCAAAAGATCCTGCATTTTATGGGGAGCAGATAGGCTCCTGAAGAGACAAACCAGGGTGAAATCAAAAGAAAATAAATAACTCTGGGGATTGAATTCACATAATTAGAAACATTTATCCAAACAAGACAGTTCATTTCTGCTCTAAGGAAAACAAGTGAGTGTATAACCACCAAATTTCTTACCTACACATACATCTGCCAAAAGGGCCCTTATTCCTCAACCCAGATGGGAAACTAAGGAGCTGAAATTTCAGTAACATATCAAACACATTAAAAAACATTTTTCATACTTTCAACCTGAGTTCCTGTAAATTATACTCCTCATCCTGACCCAAAGGGAGAGCCACATGAGGTTGTGAGGCAGAGGATGTGGCTGCATTGCAGAGTTAAGGCACAGTTATATTGAAAAGGCAAAAAATTCTCAAATGGTGTGTGTAGGGTAATAATTGACAGGCACAACAAACCAATCAGCACATAAGGTTCAGAGTATGACATCATTATTTTTTCTCAAGATTTTCACATTATGGTTGATTAACCAGTTCAGGTGTTTCATCTGCTTATTTAACCTACAAAAAAGGTTGATGTACTGATGTACCTTTTTGAAATGTGTTAAGTTGAACAAGGTTTGTTTTCCCCCACTGTTTGTTTTATTTATCACAAAAGGGGAAAATGACAGGAGTATGCAATTTGGCTCAAGGATTAGAAAACTCCAGATATATTCATTACAACCTCATATATTCCAACAGTGTCCCACTACCAATTTCAAGTCCAAAATGCAATGGCATAAACATGCTTTCTTACATCTGTTCCAGTGGTCCTTGCAGCCGCTTGCATGAGATCACTGAAAGCTGTTTTGTATTTCTCCCTGATAACACTGAATTCCTCAAGAAACGAAAAGGGGGGCATCACCTGGAAAAAGTAAATCAGTTGAATAATGTAACCTCTTAACCCTTTGACTCCTAAGAATGACTAGTATATCACGACTCCTTACAATATCAGTCGTACCATGACTTGACAACTTTTTTGCAGCAGTTTTACATCTCACAGAGCAGTATGCTAGACAGTGTCCACTTTTCTTTCCCTGCTTGTGTCTTCCAGTATGGCCCATGAAAGGGTTTTTCTTGGAAAACCATTTTTCAGCAATAGCATGCTCAAGACCTTACATGTATTAAACAGAAGTACAATGAACAGGAGTTAAAAACAAGTGCATACCTTCATCTTCACAAGCTGCTGACAGATAACTGCAAAAAAAAAAGTTCTTGTCAATTAAATTCCACTTTCATTGCATTAAAAATAGAGAACACTTAAAAGGTACAGTCTACACCAATTTTCAGCCAAGAAGAAGTTAATGACATTTTATCAATTCATACTTGTTTCCAACATAATTCAGAAGGATATGTGAGAGTCACAGGTACACCAGGCCCTATGACAGAGATAGTCTGACACAAAAGCTCAAAATCTGCCCAGTGAGAGTCACATGTACACCAGGCCCTATGACAGAGATAGTCTGACACAAAATCTCAAAATCTGCCTAAAGATTTCATAGAAGTGACTGACCTTCCATTTGATCCACTACATTGCATTAAGTGAGACCTTTTTTTTCCCATAGATTGTTATTAAAAGACCATGTTACTAATTTGCTGCAGTCTAATTTAGTTTACAATATTACATCAATTATCAAAATACTATTTACATGTAGCTATAGCATTGACTCTTATAGATATGACTGTTCAAACCTATATTTATGATAAATCTGCACAGCATCTCAGTGGATCCTATCAGTGACTATTACAGTTCTCTAAAACAAATTTGACTCATATATTTTGTGTTCAGTATTTCCAAAGTGTGACACTTACCATTAAAGATCTTCTTGCTTTTCTCTGGATCAGTCTCATACAGAGAACAGAGATGTTCCAGTAGAGAAACTAACAACAGATAGTTAGGCACTCTGCCTTCCAAAGCTTGCACACCGGTGGAAGGGTCTTTATTGGGGACATATGTATCTGAGAGATCAGCATCTGTCAAAAACACAGAATTAGTTACAGTGGAACTTCCCCACAATGAGGAAAAGGGAGGTGGATGTTATAGAAAGGTGCCCATTGCTGAGGGTAGCAAAGTGGAGGAAGGGTTCTGATCACATTTCATGCACTTAAGTACAGGTATGCATATTCTCCATACTGTTCTCTATACATTTGGTACAAACAGAACAAGGAGAATTTGCTTGGCAATAAAGAGCTTCTTTAGTTAGTGATCATTTCCTTTATTTTCATGACCCTTAAATTTGATTCTGAGGTAGTACTGTAAAGAGAAATAAGATGTTAGTCTCTCTCAGGGGTCAAAGGGCAAAGAAGGAGTATCAGTACTTTGTTATCGTCATATTTTCCTATTGACTACCAAACTATATACTCATGAAAGTCAAGGGCACATTACTGCTGAACGTTGACTGTAAACAATGAATCACCCTATATATCATACTTATTGCTAATTTCATGATCAGGTGATGATCACACCTACAATCACGCCCACAAAAACACCTTTATCACGTCCAAGATATTAGTAATTTGATAACACAGTGATCATCAATCTATCTTCAAATTACGGAAGGCTGATTCATGCTACCACGAAAATTCATTTAGGCAAAATCATACCGTTGTTTATTCACACATAAATTGACAAATAAATATGTAAAAACCTGTCGAATATCTTCGATGCATGCTATGATTTGAGACAATTGAAAGTGTACCGTTAAGTAAGTAACCGCTTCTTAAAGAGTAATCCGAGTCATTCTAGTGATAACACACCTGGTTATGGTCTCAGACTTACTAAAAGGGAGAGCTGTACATAGCATTGTACATTTGTATACGATTTACTGCAGTTCATGTTCGCTTTACACCAAAAATTGTAAGTCGCAACAGTTCAACTAATCACGTACGACGGAAGTTGAGCTGAATCGAGAAGGATCGAATCACTGATAACTGCTTAGACGATTCCCGCAAGTAGAATTAATGCTGTTTTACCGCCCTAAGATACAAAAAAATGAGGAACATCTTGTCCTTGCAAAATTCGACTTAAGTTACGCTGCGCTTACCCTGAAACTCGGTCAAGCGAGCTGGAAGACGAGGAGGCTCCAGTTTGGAGCGAGTCCACTTCGATCTTGTGTTCCATGCCATATTTCACAAATTTAGCAGACATAAGAGCCCGATGTCTTCATTTTCAAGCAATTAAAAACCGAAAAAGCGTAAACCAAAACATCGTAACCTTAAATGCAATAATACGAAATTATTACATGGTTACGAAAACCTTTCTGCAAACTATGCTATTTTGACAGGTACATGTCATCAGACTAATCGAGAGGCTACCAAGCAATCGAAAAATCTTTGCGCGGCTGCTTGGCAAGATGGCGGCCGCGCTCGTGCGTTTCCGAACAAGGTATTTTCTATGGAAATATTTTTATTTTGAGAGGACGGCAACGCGGTTTTTCAATTCCTTCGGATTGGAAAACAACTTAGTCAAACGGCTAAGGAATTTACGTATCGAAAAACCGACAGAAATTCAGGAAAAGGTGAGGTTTATTCCAGTACAATTCAATACGAGCCTACTAAAGTAACCTTTTTACTCCCTAGATCGGATTGTAAATTCCCCCCTCTAGCTACTTCAAATAAATTACGAGAATTTGGGGTTAAATCGAGAAAACACCTTTTACCTGATAAGTTTGAGTATTCTCATTACCCATTTTCTTGACAATGTATGGATGTTTTAGCGAGAAGCTACATATTAATCTCAGGTGGGAGTTAAAGGGGGAATAGTATCTACTCTTTCGTTCTTCGTTTTGTAAAAGTATCAGAAGGACTCAGACGTCGGTGGCTTTGCATTATGATTTTGCACTCTAAGGAATGCAGGTGCTGGAAAGAAACTGTTGAGACACAACCTTCCTGTACCATGACCATACAATTCAGGAGGGTTTCCTTGGGAGTTCTCCGGATACCCAGGCGAAGTAGATTTTTCATGAAAACTTTTGTGTTGCCATGGCATTTAAATCTTGTTTTAGCTATATAATTTCTTAATGTTCCTTTAGGCCCTGAGACCAGTTTTAGAAGGAAGAAACACAATCATTAATGCAGAAACAGGAAGTGGAAAAACTCTTTGTAAGTGGGTAAATTATTATAATAGGAGATGAGTTAGTGTTTTCCACAAACCATCTGCTTTGATTGTTTTCGAGTAATTTTATATTTTGGTTTTGAATAATGTTGTGTACTTTTAAAATCACTTTGACTCAACTAAGAGGTCAATTTATGGTAAGAACCTAAGTGACACATTTGGTGCGACTCTTTTTTGTTTTTACCACATTTTTTAGGTCATCTGTGATTTAACACTTCACAGACACAAGGCATCATGGTTTTATTTTTTCTTTAAAGGATCTGTATATATCCTGATTGAAAGTAGTTGAGATTTCTTCAGTGTATTAACTCAAGGTGCTGTTCTGGTTGTTCCTACAGGTTACCTTCTTCCTATTATCAATAAACTTCTTGTGGACAAAGAAACAGTTTCTAAGCCACCATATGCTGTTGTTTTGCTGCCCACTATTGAACTTTGCCATCAGGTGAGGTCAGATGCCATAAAATAATGCATAGAACTCTCCGCTCCTTGGATCTGGTTTTGAAATCCAGCTAACAGTGAAATGAAAATGTTTACACATTTTCAGAGTTAAAGGAGTAACAAGTCAAGTGCTTTGTCCTTTGCTATTGTAAACTTTTCTTTGAAACTGCTAATTAAGATCCTTGCAAAATTCTTGAAGAATTTGAAAACTTGGAAACTTATTGTTCTCTCTCATTTGAATAGGTTGCCAATGTGTTTCAAAGTCTAACAGATGATTCAATGCAGCCATGCACTGTTCATAAAGACTCCAAGTTACAAATAAACTCCAAACACCCCATTGTACTGGCCACACCCAGTGCCTTGCTCACCTATAGCCCCAGGACTCTACGTAACATTAGAGTAGTGGTTACTGATGAAGCAGACCTCTTGTTAACCAATGGACAACAAGAAATTTATGAAATTCTCAGTTATTTTATGGGTATAGAGATCACAACGAAGAAGCGGAAAAAGCTAAGATCAAAGTCTTTAAAAGTTGTAAATAATGCTGAAGTACATGGTAAGGAATCAAATGAACACAAGTTGAATGAAACTGTACATTTGCCAGTTGAAGGGTCAGGTTTTCAAGCCAGCACAACTCCTCTGGCCCTGCATCGGCAATTTATCTTTGTGGCTGCAACGTTGCCTTCACGTGGGGAAAAGGACATTTATAATGTGTTGAGGGAATGGTTACTAGATGCTGAATTTGTCTCCACAGATTTGGCCCATCACACAGTGCCAACAGTAGATATATGTTACGTTAAGGTAGAAGATGCTCTTAAATTGCCTGAGTTGTTGCGTTGCCTGAATTCGTTAGCGGGGTCGATCAGGTATCCACTTAGCAATATTGGAAGAGCAAAGAATGGAAACGTAACTTCCGTGCAGAAAGTAAATGTTGATCATAGCACAAATGATTCTAGCAGTAAAAAAGATGAAGACAAATCGTATTCAGTTGAAAGGGTGGCTGGGAGATTGGATCTTGAAAAGGAAATTAATATTGATGGTGAAACTCAAGGGAGGCAAGGAGAAGCTTGTCTTAAGCCAGTTCGTTTGAAAAATTTACGGGTGTTGGTGTTTGTTAACACGACAAAAGCAGCAGAGGAAGCTTATAACTTTCTCAATGGCACTTCAGAGCAAGGACAGAGTGACTCAGTGCCTTGGAAACATGTCATTCTGAATGATCAAACTATAAGTATTTGGCAAAATGACCCGGGAGAATCGGACATTGGTGTTGAGGCAAAAGCACAAAGACGTTTTGTGACACGTACCGGGTACATCGATCTATGGCCAGGCAAAGTTGGTCAGATTCACAGAAATATCTTGCCCGCTGAAAGAATAGATACGCTAAAGAAATTTACATCTGGAGAATTGAAGGTCTTGATTTGCACAGACTTAGCATCTAGAGGGTTGGACATCCCGGATGTTAGTCATGTGATTCAGTTGGACTTTGCCCTGAGTGCCACTCAGGTGCTGCATCGCACGGGGAGGACGGCTAGGGCGGGTGCATCGGGTAAAGGTAGGATATGAGTTTTTTTAAATCCATGCGAACGAAATGTCATTTTGTCTAAAAGCGATCCTAAATTTCGTTTGACGGGGCTTTGACAAGGAGTTCAAGCTTGAACTCTTTACAAAATTGGTAAGGTGACTAACCATGCAAAGTCTGAATGAGAGCATGTATTTAATCGAAACATTTTCGAGAATTACTTAAAACAGATGTTCCAGCGTTTTCAAAATCAGGAACCGGTAACACGAAGCTTTAAGTCCGGAAACCAGGAGCCATTACTTAATAAGTAATGGCTTCTACTGAAACTGAGTGAAAAATGAAAATCTGAAAGAGACGTTCCAAACCGGTGGTTTCGTGGCACTTTTTGAAGAGACAATTCTTGTGCTTGTTCGAAACATAAATATCCCGTACGTGACAGTGGCTTAATTAGTGCGCATTCTAATAACGCGCAAGAAATTTTACGAGCGCAAAGGAATGGGAACGACGATATTTCTGTAGCAACACTGTTGCAGCAATATGGCGGCATTTTTTAAAATTCCCGTATTTTTTTTGTTATTTTGCGAGCATAAGCTCAAACCAAAACGATAAGGTTACCGTTTTCAGGAAGGTTTCTGTCGAACGTCATCCGTCATATATCTCACTCAACAAAAAAAAATGCTGTAACAGTGTGAATTTAACGACAGAAGTAGAGCATTCGTATTAAGGTTACGAAGTTTGAAACATTTTTTATCGCTGTAGCGCTTGTTGTCATCGTCTCCTTAACAGGTGAACCTCCTGGAGAAAAAGTCCGTTGTCTCAGCGTTAAAACCCGCGTCAGCTTTTTTTGCAGAGGAAGAATAATGGTAGCGATGAACGCTCATACAGTTCCAGTAGCGGGGCATGCGCACTCATTTTGCCGCTGTGTCATCCTGTATGGGTCGTATGGGAACCCAGGCTAGGCCTTGCGTTAACTAGCTGTAGTAGTATTCTCCAGTTTATTAACTGCGCCCACTGCACCCAGCTGTATTCAAATTGGTACAGGTTCTTTTGTTTCTGTTGCAGTGATAAACCTTGTCACCGAAAATGACCAAGATCTAGCTCGCGCTGTACGAGCTTGTGACCAGTCCCGGAGCAGTGACGGTTATCAAGCCACGTTTAGCAGGAAAAGAAGGTTCAGGAAGAAATTGAAAAAGAACGCTATTGCTTTAGCTGACAAGCTGTAATACCCCCGCTGTTGATTTTTGTCCACACTGTGCGCAGATTTGTCCCCACGGTGATAGGGTGATCTGTCACCTTTTTCATCAAGAATAAATGGAGATTAAGGATGATAGTTTTTGTAGTTTTAGTTTCGGCTATCGAATGAGGAAAGATGTTTTGCTCTCGTCAGGAGCACGAGAAATCGAAAAAAATTTGAGTTCCTTACAAGGAATCAGACGTCTTTAGGGCCCAATGTTGTACATAGAAGTCAGCTCTTTCGTGAGGTAAGCCATGAAAAGGATACTATGGCTCTAAGCGTTTTGCATACGGCCGGGATCAGTTTTGTCAAAAGTAACGTGTGTGGAAACAGATTTTACAAAATGATAGATTTTCCGTCGTTGCTTTTAATTTCGGAGTTTACCACTTGCATCTGCTTTTACTCAGTTTGAGCCCATACTAATTAGATTTCTATTTTATTTATTCCAACTCATGAAATTAGCTTCTTATCAACCCTCACTATTATGATTTTGCTTTTTCAAAAGCTCTACGTATAGATTTTTTAAGTTTTGTACACTTGACCTATTTGGACAAGATTTAATCCTGTGGGGGTGGCACTTCTTCCACGTAAATCCGGGATACTGAGTTCCAGCCCGTGTACGCGTCAGCACTTTTGACACTCTGGCAATTGCCGACCCAGAATCCCACGCGCACGTTTCCAGGGGGGACTTTCTCACATACACCTTCGATTTGTCGCACTCGGTGTAAATTCTTCTTGCTTCCATCCCCATGTACCATGTGCACTAAACCCTCAATGGCAGCGGGGGCCGAGCACTCCACGTCGTTGAAGGTGAAGTACCACCGCCTGCAGCAAGCGTGGCAGTTGTAGATACGGAGAACACCATTCCAGTAAACACGGAGGCCAGTGTTGGGAGACAATTTGTTGAAAACACATTCCTGAAAATATCATCAACAATGGATTGCTACAATCAAGAATCCTCTTAGCACAAGGAAGCTGGACCAGTTTTTAAGTACTAATTTCACAGAATTCAAGCAAAAAAAAAAGATAACGAAAAAAGACGCAAATATAAATTGACTGGTTAGGATGCGCCTTCAATGCGTTAAAAATCCGCTTTTTGAAAGCTAGCGATGATTGCAGTATTTTCTTACATCAGGTTCTCCAAGTACTTATTACACTTAGCGAGTTCGAAGTCGTTATTGTAAATTACTAATAAAAAAAAATAAAAGGTTAGATCATTTAAGGTAAGGAAAGGAAATATAAGGTATGTTGAGTATCTTTCATATCTCTTCTTTGTGTCTGACTTGTTTGGAAAGGGTTCCTTACGCGG
Source organism: Pocillopora verrucosa (assembly GCF_036669915.1). Classification (NCBI taxonomy): domain Eukaryota; kingdom Metazoa; phylum Cnidaria; class Anthozoa; order Scleractinia; family Pocilloporidae; genus Pocillopora; species Pocillopora verrucosa. The sequence goes on along the minus strand of NC_089314.1, from coordinate 27,675,403 downwards.
AACGCCTTCAAATTAATATCGCACGTCGAGAGCAAAACGAATCCTTTTCTAGTCGATGTTCGGTGGTCAGCACATTTTCAGGACATACAATTTTTAGCAAACAGTTGTTTAAGCTTTTAGTTTCCCATGAAAAATGACACGAACTAGCGATAAATGGCGAGGTATTTTGGCAACAAACACAAATTTTGATCATGGCGCGGCCCTCTGAATTGACCAATCGCAGTGCGCGTTATAATGAGGAGACGAGAATATTTTTTTAAGCTTATTAGTTTCAGTTTCTCAACAGCTTGAACTGACGGGAAAGTATTGTCTGCCCATTAAATAAATATGCGAATGCAATCATTTACCTTGACCAATCCAGAGTCCCTATCATCGTTCAGATTTTTGAAAACGCACTGTTTCCAGTTACTTCCCAATGTTCCTGGTGGTCCCTGAGGGCCTGGGGCTCCTTGGCTTCCTTTGTCGCCGGCAGCACCTTGTGGACCCTCTCGGCCCGTAGACCCTGGAGTTCCTGGAGTTCCTGTTGTTCCTGCGTCTCCTTTGTCCCCTGCTTGTCCTCGAGGGCCAGGCGATCCCGCTACACCCGCGGGCCCTGCCGGTCCAGGACTCCCGGGAATGCCTGGGATACCAGGCGCGCAAGAGCAATGCATGCAATGACTGTGACCACAAGCTCCGTTACTATTTTTACCATTACTGTTATCATCAGTCACTGCTAGACACGATGTGATCAGCGGTAAAATGAGTACCAATAAAGTCCAAATTGGCGAGGCATTCATTGTGGAAAGTAAATCTGTTAAATCCCGATTGATCTGTAGGAAAATGGAGTAAACACATCATTGCATTGAGATGTCACGCAACGATTAAGGGGCGTGACATATCTACAACTGCCAAGAAATCACCCATTTTTGACATCATATTCGAACGCCTTGGAACGCTTTTCTTCCCCCGTGACGAGTCGCCGCAGTCGAGGAGAGGTTTGCTTGGGTTCTGGCATTATCAATGCTAGATCTCTCACAGACCTCTCACCGGCTCGCGTTGCCCAGAGGGTCTCAACAAGGTTAACCGTTAGCCCTAAAAACGGCCAAAAATATTAGCCGTTAGGCGTAATAATTAAAAAATTTTAACCGTTAGCCCCACCAAAAGTTAAATGCAAAAATTTTTCTGGTGAACTCAGTGTAAAGATATCAACCGTTAGCCGTAAAATGGCCAAAATTTTAACCGTTAGTCCTAACCAAAGTGAATTGCGAAAATGTTTCTGGTGAACACAGTGGAAAGATATGAACCGTTAGCCGTAAAATGGCCAAAATTTTAACCGTTAGTCGTAGAAGCCATCACCCCATTGAAACCCTCTTGCGCAAGGCATCATATTTTCGAACAAACATTCTGGTGCCGAGCGCTATTGACGAGAGCCTGCTCGTTGTCTAGTAAGTTGTTCTTTGACATAACTATAACACTCACCCGACCTGACGTGGAAGGAGTTGCGTTCAAGTCAGAAGACGCCTTGTTTTAAGAAAGAGGCAAACTGTAGTTCTAAGATGTTTGAAAATACTGATTGATTTTTCCTCACTGGACTTGCTTTTCAAGTACAATCACCGGAAATTAGTTAGAATGAAACCTGAACGTGTGACGTATGGGAAATCCTTTGATACAGTTCCGATGTGAAGTAGATCATCAAAATAGATTTGGTTAACAGTGAAAAAGATTTCTGTCAAAATGTATTTCGAAATTTGTAATGAGAAATTCCCAATCACGTTCTGTCCTTCAAATCAAATTAATCCCTACAACTCCCACTAGTGACCAAGTCAGAATTTTTCCTTAAAATATCAATATAACATCGAGAAGACAAGTGGCAAGAATAAAGAAAAATATGTACTAGGAGATTATTTGTAGATCCAATACCAAATTCTCCAAACTTACATCATAAAAATGTTATAGCAGACCGTAAGGAGAATCACCAATGAGATCTTGGGAGTGAAATGGTTTAAATCAGTTAGGAAAGTGTCCCAATGCTGTCAGGAATGAGAAAGATATCAAAACAGCTTTAAAAAAAAGTTAATGAGTGGTTAAAAAAACACAGCCTTTCTCTCCAGTTTAGCCAAAATTTGAGCCCCGAAATTGCCAATTAATACTTCTGTGAAAGTATTCGTAACCTGAGAGGATGCAAATTTCAACTTAAAGAAAGGTGATTACAATAGAAAAGTCCTTCCGCTCAGTAGAAAGTCGCGATCCACTATGGTTTTTTACATCATAAGACCACAGATAATGTTACGACTGACTTAATGTCGGGGGAACTAGCTATCGAGCGCACCAAGCCCGGCGAAAGGCACCAGGACTCTCGAACCGTCTTTTTCTGCTTTCTTCAATTACTCGCTTCTCCAGTACACAATTCCACTTACATCCAAGTTTATTTTATTCTGTGTAACTCTGGTTAATCCCTTAGGCTCTCACACTCTGATTATCATTTGATAATTTTTCTTTAACTGCGGGATTCTGACCCTACTCTACTGCACACTGTCTACGTCAGTTCTTCTTGTCTTCTCTTCTTTCTATTTTTTCTCTTCTCTTTTCTCTTTTCTCCCCACTCTCTTCTAAGTAAACTCAAAAGAACATGCTTTGACTGACTGATATGGGTGGGCATGCTAGCTGGCTGACATTGGGAGATCCATTATTTGTTGTTAGAACGCTAAACCAAACAATTTCACGAGACTTTCGATTTGAACTATTAAGTACTTAGTCATAATGCTTCCGATCAATTAAGTCAACTTCTGACTGAGTCAGTCAAAACAAGAACTTTCGTGTGGGTCCAAAGCAAGGTCAGCAAACAAACCAAGCACGTCCACTTGAGGACGAACCATTTTTATACCAACGTCAAGGCTAAGGTTTTCAACAATATCTTAACAACTTCTTAGAGACGGGTAAAAACGTTATTTTTACTTTATTGATCATTATTTATACACACGTTGAACGTAAACGGCCAGAACTAATGTACCACTGTGGTCCAACAGGAAAATTACCCAATTACTTCAGGACATGTTTTGAATTTTTTTACATAAACGATGATGCACAGAGGAACAAAACAGTTAATTATCGACCTTAATCTACACGTAATAAACTACTTAGTAAGGTTTCCCGGTCACGTCCGTGTTGCGAACGTTCGGCTTCGTTCACAAGACTAGATGTTCTTTCATGAAAAAGAGCGCATTACAACATATTCCCACGATAAATAGCGCTATCTGTTTTACCATATTTTTTATTTACTTACCACTTATTCCTACGTTTAGCGGTGTGGATAAGTTCGTGACTTCTTTTGATTTAAAAACCTGCGGGGGTGATCAGTTACGGGAAACAGAAGTCATTCTCTTGATAATTCGCTTTTCTTTGGTTTCGAACCCGTTCTGCCATGTTGAATCACAGCCCGTCAGAACCCTCTCCTTACTCAATGTCACGAGTCTTCAACCAGAAAGTTTCTGTGATCTGCGGACTGCTGCCAGGTCACGCCTTAGTTCATCGTATTCAAGAAGAATGAAATACTTATGAGTGGGGAATGGGAGAGGAGCGATTAACGGGGAGAGGGGTGGTATTCCAAGGGTTTTTCAATTAATTTATCTCGAAATATTTATAACTTTAGCAATCACCTCACAAACATTTAGGAGACTGGATGTGAAAAGGTAGGGCTCTTCGACATGCGATTTGATATCAATTCACCGTGATTTTCCTTTTGGCCACCTCCAATGGGATTCAGTCACCATTCAAAGCATAGTGAAAAACATTTTATGCGGCGGAATAACTCAGAGTTCACCAAGATATCGAGCACTTTTCAACTGAGTATTGAAAGTAATCCGGGACTGTTTTGCTTTTGCTTTTGTCTTTTGTCTGAATTTGTCTCCACAGATTGGCCCATCACACAAGGCCAACAGTAGATACATGTTACGTTAAGGTAGAAGATGCTCTTAAATTGCCTGAGTTGTTGCGTTGCCTGAATTCGTTAGCGGGGTCGATCAGGTATCCACTTAGCAATATTGGAAGAGCAAAGAATGGAAACATAACTTCCATGCAGAAAGTAAATGTTGATCATAGCACAAATGATTCTAGCAGTAAAAAAGGGGAAGACAAATCGTATTCATTTGAAAGGGTGCTGAGAGATTGGATCTTGAAAATGAAATTAAAATTAATGGTGAAACTCAAGGACGGCAAGGAGAAGCCTGTCTTGAGCCAGTTCGTTTGAAAAATTTACGGGTGTTGGTGTTTGTTAACACGACAAAAGCAGCAGAGGAAGCTTATAACTTTCTCAATGGCACTGCAGAGCAAGGAGAGAGTGACTCAGTGCTTTAGAAACATGTCATTCTGAATGATCAAACTATAACTATTTGGCTAGGGTGGGTACATCGGGTAAAGGTAGGATATGAGTTTTTTTAAATCCATGCGGACAAAATATCATTTTGTCTAAAAGCGACCCTTAATTTCGCTTGACAGGGCTTTGACAAGAAGTTCAAGCTTGAACTCTTTACAAAATTGGTACAGTGACTAACCATGCAAAGTCTAAATGAAAGCATGTATTGAATCGAAACATTTAACAAAACAAAACAGATGTTCCAGCGTTTACACAATTAGGAACCGGTAACACGAAACTTTAAGTCCTGAAACCAGGAGCCCATTACTTAATAAGTAATGGCTCCTGCTGAAACTGAGTGAAAAATAAAAATCTGAAAGAGACGTTCCAAATCGGTGGTTTCGTGGCACTTTTTGAAGAGACCATTTTGCGCTTGTTAGAAACTTAAATATCCCGTACGTCACAGCGGCTAAACTAGTGTGCATGCTAATAACGAGCAATAAATTTTACGAGCGCAAAGGAATGGGAACGACGATATTTCTGTAGCAACACTATTGCAGCAATACGGCGGCATTTTTTAAAATTCCCAAATTTTTTTGTCACTTGCGAAGATAAGCTCAAACTAAAACATGCAGGTAAGGTTGCCGTTTTCAGGAAGGTTTCTGTCGAACCTCATCCGTCACATATCTCACTCAACCAAAAAAATTGTCGCTATAACAGTTGTGAATTTAAGAAGTAGAGCATCCGTATTTTGACCACGAAGTCTGAAGCATTTTTTATCGCTTGAGCGCTTCTTATCATAGTCTCCTCAGCAGGTAAACCTCATGGAGAAAAAGTTTGTTGTCTCGGCGTAAAAACCCGCGTCAGCTTTGTTTGCAGACGAAGAATAATGGTTGCCATGAACGCTTATACAGTTCTAATAGCGGAGTACGCGCACTCATTTTGCCGCTGTGTCATCCCGTATGGGTCGTATGGGAACCCAGGCTGGGCCGCGCGTTGACTAACTGTAACAGTTGGGACAGCCCAAGAGAGTACTGCCATTAATCAAATTTCAGTACGCAGTGCTACATACAATTTTGCCAAAGTTGTGTTCGCGTGACTGTGGTATTTTCAAGATTGTGTCACAATGTATCCCTTACAGATCATCTTAAGTATTCTACAGAATATTAACTGCACCCACTCCACCATGCTGTATTTAAATTGGTACAGATTCTTTTGTTTCTGTTGCAGTGATAAATCTTGTCACCGAACATGACCAAGATCTAGCTCTCGCTAAGAGCTTGTGACCAGTCCCGGAACAGTGATGGTTATCAAGCCACTTTCAGCAGGAAAAGAAGGTTCAGGAAGAAATTGAAAAAGAACGCTATTGCTTTCGCTGACAAGCTGTAATAACCGCCCTGGATTTTTGTCCACACTGCGCGCAGATTTATCCCCACGGTGATTTGTCACCTTTTTCATCACGAATTAATAACGATGGAGGAAGATAGTTTTTGTAGTTTTTAATTTCGGCTTTCGAAAGAAGAAGGATGCTTTGCCTTTGTCAGGAGCACGAGAAATCGAAAAAAAATTGAGTTCCTTACAAAGAATCAGACGTCTTAAGGGTCCGATGTTGTACATGGAAGACAGTTCGTTCGTTAGTTAAGCCATTACAAGGATGCTATGGCTCTAGGCGTTTTGTGTACGGCTGGGATCAGCTTTGTCAAAAGCAACGTGTGTGGAAATAGATTTTAGAAAATGATAGATTTTCCGTCGATCCTTTTAATTTCGGAGTTTACCATTTGCATCTGCTTTTACTCAGTTTGAGCCCTTGCTTATTAGATTTCTATTTTATTTATTTCAACTCATGATATTAGCCTCTCATTAACCCTCACTATTTTGATTTTGCTTTTTTAAGAGCTTTACGTGTAGTTTTTCTAAGTTTTGCAGACTTGACGTAGTTTTAACAGGTTTTAGTCCTGTGGAGGTGGCACTTCTTCCACGTAAATCCGGGATACTGAGTTCCAGCCCGTGTACGCGTCAGCACTTTTGACACTCTGGCAATTGCCGACCCAGAATCCCACGCGCACGATTCCCGGGGGGACTTTCTCACATACACCTTCGATTTGTCGCACCCGGTGTAAATTCTTCTTGTTTCCATTCCCATGTACCATGTACACTAAACCATCAATGGCAGCGGGGGCCGAGCACTCTACGTCGTTAAAGGTGAAATACCACCGCTTGCAGCAAGCGTGGCAGTTGTAGATACTGAGAGCGCCATTCCAGTAAACACGGAGGCCAGTGTTGGGAGACAATTTGTTGAAAACACATTCCTAAAAAAATCATCAACAATAAATTGCTTCACTCAAGAATATACTTGGTACAAGGAAGCTGGACCAGTTTTTAAGTACCTATTAACAGAATATTAAAAAAGATAACGAAAAAAGACGCAAACATAAATTGACTGGTTAGGATGCGCCTTCAATGCGTTAAAAATTGGCTTTCTGAAAGCTAGCGACGATTGCAATACTTTCTAACATCAGATTCTCCAAGTACGTATTATACTTAGCGAGTTTGAGGTCGTTACTGTAAATTACGAGCAGCGGTTTTCCTCTTTGATTTATATTGATAATCAAAAAATACAAGGTTAGATTGTTTATGCTAAGGAAAGGAAAGATAAAGTTTGTTGAGTATCTTTCATATCTCTTCTGTGTGTCTGACTGGTTTGGACAGGGTTCCTTACGCGAAACGCCTTTAAATGGGATGATTAACGCATGTCGAGAGCAAAACGAATCCTTTTCTAATCGATGTCCAGTCGTCAACACATTTTCAGGACATACAATATATAGCAAACACTTGATTAAACCTTTATTTTCCTATGAAAAATGACACGAATTGGTGATAAATGGCGAGGTGTTTTGGCAACAAACACAAATTTTGACTGTGGCGCTGTCCTCTAAATTGATTAATCGCAGTGCGCCTTATAATGAGACAATACTTTTCTATGCCTATTAGTTTCAGTTTCTCAACAGCCTAAAAATGACGGGAAAATATTTTCTACCCATCAGAGGAAGACACGAATGCAATTGTTTACCTTGACTAATCCAATGTCCCTATCGTCGTTCAGATTTTTGAAAACGCACTGTTTCCAGTTACTTCCCAATGTCCCTGGTAGGCCTTGAGGGCCAGGGGCTCCTTGGCTTCCTTTGTCGCCGGCGTCACCTTTAATTCCTTGTGGACCCTCGCGGCCCGTAGACCCTGGAGTTCCTAGTGTCCCTGCCTCTCCTTTGTCCCCTGCTTGTCCTCGAGGGCCGGGCGATCCCGCTACACCCGCGGGCCCCGCGGGCCCAGGGCTCCCAGGAATACCTGGGATACCAGGCGCGCAAGAGCAATGCATCCAATGACTGTGACCACAAGCTCCGTCGCTATCTTTACCATCATTTTTATTATCAGTCACTGCTAGACACGATGTGATCAGCGGTAAAATGAGTACCAATAACGTCAAAATTGGCGAGGCATTCATTGTGGAAAGCAAATCTGTTAAATCGTGATTGACCTGTAGGAAAATAGAGTGAACATATCATCGCGTATCCGTTCCTTGAGATGTTACGCAACGCTTAAGGTGCGTGACATAACGGCAACGGCGAAGAAATCACTCATTTTTGACACCATATTCATACGCCTTAGAACGCTTTTTTCCCTTCGAGACGAGTCGCCGTAGTCGAGGAGAGGTTCGCTTGGGTTCTGGCATCATCAGTGCATACCTCTCGCCGGCTCGCGCTGTCCAGAGGGTTTCAATGGGGTTAACCGTTAGCCCTAAAAACAGCCAGAAATATTAGCCGTTAGGCATAATAATTGAGAAATTTTAACCTTTAGTCCTAACCAAAGTGAATTGCAAAAATGCTTCTGGTGTTTACGGAGGAAAGTTTTAACCGTTGGTCGTAGAAGCCATCACCCCATTGAAACCCCCTTGCAACAAGGAATCCTATTTTCGAGCAAACTCTCTCCTGCCGAGGCGCTAATGATGAGGGCCTGCTCGTAGTCTAGTAAGTTTGTTTTTGCAATAACTGCAACACTTACCCGACCTAAAGTGGAGTGGGTTGCGTTTAAGTTACAAGACGCCTTGTTTTAGGAAAGAAGCAAAGTGTAACTCTCTGATGTTTGAAAATACTGATTGATTTGTCCCCGCTGGACTTGCTTTTAAGGTATAATTACATCAATTTAATTAGAATGAAACCTGGGAAATCCCTTGATACAGTTCTGGAGTAAATTAGATTATCAAATTAGATTTGATTAACAGTGGAAAAGGTTTCTGTCAGTCTAAATTTAGAAATTTATAATAGGAAATTCGCACAATCAAGTTGTGCCCTCCAAATCCTATTAATCCCCACAACTCCAACGAGTGATCAAGTCAGAATTTCTCCTTGCAATATCAATATAATCAGTATCAAGTAGACAAGTGGCAAGAATAAAGAAAAATATGAATGGGTGGGCATATCAGGTGCCTGACCTAGGGAAATCAAACATTTTTCGTTAGAACACTAGACCGAACAACTTTACGAGACTTTTGATCTGAACAACAAAGTACTTCAAGGGTCATAATGCTTCCGATCACCTGAGCCAACTTCTGACTGAGTTATAATTAGTCAAAACAAGAACTTTCGAGTAGGTCTAAAGCGAGGTCAGTAAACAAACTAAGCACGTCCACTTGAGGAAGTTAGAAAAGGCGGTCACAATTCGGAAACTCATCACGACAGCTCAAACCTAAACAACTTTGGAATTCGAATTCATGCATCAAATACTTCCTAAATATAAACGAAAAATCATAATCATAATGAAAAATCATACTGAACTGACTAACTGATAAAATAACTAAATGCTTCTTAACAATAATACTAATTTAACCATTTTTTATATAAGAACTATTTTTACACCAACGTCAAGGCTAAGGTTTTCAACAATATCTTAACAACCTCTTAGAGAAGGTTAAAAAAGTTATTTTAACTTAACTGATTTATTTATGCATATGTGGAACGAAGACGAAACTAACTTAGAACAGTGGTCCAACAGGAAAATTACCCAATTACTTTAGGACATGTTTTGAATTTTTATAACTGTGTTTAACCTTAGGATCATATCAAAAGCAAACGTTCGGCTTCGTCTACAAGATTAGATGTTCTTTCATGAAAAAGAGCGCATTACAACATTTTCCCACGATAAATAGTGTCATTTGTTTTACCATATTTTTTATTTCACTCACCACTTATTCCTACGTTTAGCGGTGTGGATAAGTTCGTGACTGCTTCTGATATATAAACCCACAGGGTGATCAGTTACAGGAAACGGAATTCATAGTCTTGATAATTCGCTTTTCTTTGGTTTCGAACCCGTTCCGCCATGTTGAATCACAGCCAACAGGTCAGAACCCTCTCCTTACACAGTGTTTCATGCACGAGTCTTCAACCAGAAAGTTTCCGTGATCTGTGGACTGTTGCCAGGTCACGCCTTAGTTCATCGTATTCGAGAAGAATGAAATAGTTATGAGTGGGGGATGGGAGAGGAGCGATTAACGGGGAGAGGGGTGGTATTCCAAGGGTCTTTTACTAATTTATCTCGAAATATTTATAACTTTAGCAATCACCTCACAAAAATTTAGGAGACCGGATGTGAAAAGGAAGGGGTCTTCGACGTGCGATTTGATATCAATTCCCTGAGATCTTCCTTTTGGCCACCTCCAATGAGACTCAGTCACCATTCTCAACATTATTGTCTTTCCAAAGCATAGTGAAAAGATGTTTTACGACCATTAGACCAGCCTGATATCTGATCAGTTTGTCTCTTGTTTATATGGAACCTATTGGTTACGCTTCCAAATTAACCAACTCAATTATGCAGAAATCTTACTTTAAATTTTTATTTCTCTCTGACGAAGAACTAACGCTCGAAACGTCAGCTTTATAAACCCTGTACGGTGGCCAACTTACATTAGCAACTCGGTGGATAAAACCAAATTATCTTGTATCACCCCCTACCGACGGAGCACCACAATTTCGTTAGAAACTAACCCTTTTTATTACTTAAATTAACTTTGCAGTTCCTTTTAATCAGACAAGTTACCGTCCATACCGCAGCTGTTGAATATGATAGAACAAAACCAGTCGTAATGAGGTGGCTAACAACCACTGTGCATGTTTCACAAGGCTCTTTCTTGGCAAGTTCAGTCAATATTTATTTTTCAGTCTCTTCTCAGGAAAAGTGAACATTACAGTTCAAACTTATACTGAACTACTTCAGTTGGCGGACTTCTTTATTAATATTCCTCAATCCACTTGATCAAAAAATGTTTCAGGGATCATGGTGCGCTCTCGTTTTCGGAGATCCCATGAAGGTACAATGATAGACTAATCCTGAGTCTCAATGAAGGTTTGTGTAGCAGTTAGTTACAATAAAAGTCTATACACGAGCCAAGTGATCTTTCCAGCCGGAGCTCGTCCAAGTTTCCATAGCATTAAACGACTAGAAGTATTACTGTTGCTACTCCCCCCTGGTTTGGATGCCACGAGGTTTCATCAGGCTCCCCTGACACTTTGCCGGTACCCATTCCTACTCCTGGGCGGAGAGAGACGCTGTGAGAGTCAGGTGTTTCGCCCCAGAACACAACACATTGACCCGGCCAGGTCTCGAACCCAGATTCTCGACCCAGAATCCAGCGCAATAGGCTGACCTTAAGGCGAGCGGGGGTCTCCCACATTTAGCTACAATGAGTATATCTAATCCTACTCAATAGTATTTTTATACGATTGCAGGAAAATCCTCCGCTTGTTTTTACCCCCCCCCCCCCCCGGGTGAGCCTGGGCAAAGAGAGGTGGGAGAGATGCACTGAAGGAGTAAAGTTTCTTATCAAGAACGAAGCAAAACGACCCGGCCTGGGCACGAACCCCCAGCCTCAAGACCTAGAGTTCAGCACGATTGACCGTTAGCCATACTGCGTCTCCCAAAAGAGAAAGACACAGTTAACTACGATAATACTGGTCTTCGAGTCTTGGTAAAAGTTGCGTGATTTCGTGGAAAACCTAGGAAAGATGGCGGGTCATCGTGTACCACAAGCGTTGACAAATCTCGTCGGTTCCCACCAATGGGAATGCAGATTGTGTTGAGAGTAGTATTGCGTGTGAGCGAGGGAAATTGGAAAATTCTCTTGAAACCACGTTGAAATTCGTTGGATCTGATCATGTAGATAATCGGGTTCAGAGCGCTGTTGATGACAACCATCACAACAACGGCCGACATAACTTCGTTGGGAACTCGACTGGGACCAATTGTTGCTGTGATTAACAAACAAATGACTCCCGGGAGATAGCAGAATGTAAACGCACCAACTACCATCGCTGAAAAAAAATGAAACAAATCAAACGGCGTTATTGTATTTTTCATATCCCTCGAAGTCGAGGGACACTATTGGGTGAGCAGAAAAACGGCCCCTCTCTGTGAGTGACAAAGCTGAGCCCGGACTTAATATGTTGTTAGATTCTTCAACCTCCCAGACATGAAACAGGCATCACGCAAAACTTGGGCTCATGAGGCGACGGCAAGGCGGGCGCACGTGAAAAGAGACACGTGCGAGGCGAAAGGCGTTTGTTTAGTGGTGTATCTTCACCGATGATCGCTTTAGCATTAGCGCTTCCTCCTCGACACGGGGAATTTTCGCGCCACTTTAACCGAAAAAATGAACAAGCGTTATTTTTTTCAAGCCATCCCTCTTGCACGTTTCACTCCCATAGCGGAGAGCATGGTTTCCGAAGTCTTTAGCCTTAAACGAGAAATGTAAGTTCACTATTAAGCGTCTTAAATGAGGTGTTTTCTTGACCGGAAACCTGAAACAGTGTGTACTTTTGGCGCGAGGTCTATATGTGTGGTACTAATAACTGTTATACTTGAATCTAACGCTGAAAACAATTTTGCTTGAATGTGTTATTTTGACGCCGTCCCTCAGATCAACAAGCCACAACTTACGCAGATTATAAAGCGCTTCAAACATCTTACCTATGGTTCGCATCCACTTCATTTCTTTTTTCTTTTTCCTCTTCATTTCAGCTGCTTCGAGATTCAGGTTTTCACCGGGTTCGACTCTGTTGTTCTGAGACCACGAGATCTTAGCCAGACGACCGTACACGAATAAAATTACTGCAAAAGGGATACCAACGAAGAAGGTAATATTGAACGCAATATGACAAGTATGCTCCAAGGAAGGCTTATCAAAATTCTGCGAACAGCCAATAATGCTTCTCCAGAAATCAGAACGATTGGAATTGTCATGAGTCCAATTTGTGACTGTAATAGATAACACCGGGGCAAACCAAGCTGCAAACAACGCACGGCTGACGCGCTTTTTGGTGACGATGGCTGAGTACCTCAAGGGATACAATATCGCCGCGTAGCGATCGCAGCTGAGGAGACAGATGTGAGTAATACTGACATACAACAGTATGGATAACAGCCCCAAAAAGTACTCACTCACTTTACACGCGGCTTCATGTTCGTACAGCCATATCAAACGAAACACAAGGAATGATAACAGAGAGAAGTCGGACACTGCTAAACTAACAAGGACAGAACTATTCGGTTTTTGACGGAGAGATCGCACATGATAAACAGCCAGGCAGACACAGATGTTGCCAAGAAAGTTTACCACTAATGTTGCGCTCAAAATGGTTGTTTGTACCGCTGCCGACATGGCGCTCGGAAGGGTTGTCGCAAAAGTAGGACTGGAATCGAGAGAAGTGAAGGTAGAAGCAGACATGTTTCAAAAGCGTCTTCCAACGATGTAATTCATTAAAGTGTTCGAGTGACTCTCGTTCGCTCAAATTACATCCTGATGTTTTGGAGCAACATAAAGAGTAAAAGACCTTTTGAGCAGCTTAAGTTCATTTCCTCCTAATTGAACAAAAAGCTGCCATACTCAAATAATTTTTAAGTGGACGAGATCCTAACAATAAACGCTGGCAGAATTTATATAAATATGTATTGACTCAAAATTTGGAAGGAAATTCCCCTGTTCCGGCGATTCTTCTAGCGTTAAGTTTACAGCACACTTAAGAAAGTAATTTCTATTTACTTCAACCATAAACTAGGTAATGTATGACGCATCAAATGCAGGTGCCAACGGTTATTCAAAGATTTATCAAAAAAATAATTTATTTGATAAAGTTAGGATAAAAATTCAGTGTGGGATAATAAACTTTATCTTGAATTAAGGCGCCAGTGTATAAATCATCAATATCATGCATATAAATGTGACATTGTTCACAAATAGGATAGAGAAAAATTTGATAAGAACATGCAGTTGTTCAGATCTATTCCTTTTCCTATGATATCAGTCATTTTGAAAGTTTTTTTAGCTCATTAAAAATTCGAATAAAATTCGAGTTTTGATAAAAATCTAAAGATCAATGTTCTACCCAGCAAATTTTAACAGCGTTGAAGTAAAGGTTGAATTAAAGTGTGTTGACAATCGGTGAACTGGTTCGTGCATTATTTAGAGTACATACGGTTCTTGGGAAACACGTTTTGCGTTTAACGAAACAAAGCGAGTTTCACGAAAAATTTCCCACGGGTTAAGAATGTTCCTCCCCGCCTCGTAATACACATAGACATGAAGTCTTAAGCAGATCTTAGAATGACTCTGGTGCAGATGTTTCCGACGATATTCGCTACTTCAGTTTTATTTTTTATTTTCTTTTTACAACCCTGGCAAACAGCACGCCGTGCCAAAGATTAATTCAGTAATGGTGAACAATTTATTTTTGACAGTTTTATTCGACGTAAGATACGCGACGTTTAAAATGGATTGAGTTCGTCGCTTTTAATATCTCCGTAGGCACATCTCCCTTTTTGACCCGTTATGTGATAAGTACCGGTTGAGCAGTTTAGATAAAACCTTATCTTAGTTTGGAGAAGTTCTTGAAAAATAAGTGTCGTTATTGTCACCATGTGCACCTGTCGATAATGATGTTAGCACAAACATTTCAAGGCAATTAAGTTTGCCAAAATCAAGACCCCTAATTTTCTCATCTTATTCATGGTTGTCATCCATAGCGTCAAATCATGTTAACGTAAGCATTTAGACAGTTGCCTGCGGGTCAGTTTTGATAATCTGTCCTGATACTGTTTATATGTTTGCGTCCAAAACGCAGGAAAGTGTTGTTTTCCTAAAATAGAAAAGAAAATTTAATTGCGACTATTCAACCGACATGAAAACAATTCGCACAAAAACGAGGAAATAAACTTGCAGTGAACGTGCTATTTTTAAAGGGATCTTCGTCAGACTACGTACAAAGATTTTCTCGATAAACGTGCTGGTAGAGCTAAGCTCATTGTTGCACGGTTTTAGCGCTATGAGACAATGGACTTATCTAAATACATTGGGAAACTTTCTCTGCAACCATTAGGCCGGCTTTCTCAAACTTTTATTGTTGGTTTACTAGTTCCCTGGATTCAACTCAGTTTTCAAACTGGTTTCGTAAATTCAGTTGTAGCTTGATAACTTTTCGATTTTAAAGATTATCCTTGATCTGCAAAATTAATCTTCCGCGGAAAAAAACAGATAAGTTTAGAAAAATTTACCATTTTCAGTCCAATAAAAATCCAAGAAGACTAGGGAGGGTTAGGGCATGTTTTCGCTTTATTTATGTTGTTGCTGTTCGCTTCTTAGAGCAATAAGATATATTGTGTATTGGCTTCGAAGTATTATAAAAAAAACATGTGCTGAAACTTAACAAGTCATGAAAGTTGTCACTACCTTCTTTGACTGTTCACATTCTGCTGCTCGAACAGAAAATTGCGTAAAAGTAGTTCCCTGAAAAAATTTTCGAACCACAAAATAACACACTGAACAAAGAGAAAAACTAAAAGAAAAACGCTAAAGAAAAACACCAAAGATCGTAATCTGCGGAATGTAACTCCACGAGAATTTTTGAGGTACACGTTGGGTGTTTGCTTAGCTGCTTCTTACGTGCAGCCTTACAGGGTTTTAGTCTGTATTCACAGAGAATGACAAGCAAGACCTTGGAATAAAGCTCGCAATTTCCTTTGCAACTTTTTCTCATTTGTTCAAACAATGAGCGTTTCGTGTTTAACGTGGGGGAAAATTGAACATGTGTCTTAAAGTGCGGGCCAGTTTCTAGTGGTCAGCGTTCTAAATAATACGGCGTTAGAAAGAAAACTGGGTCTAGTTTATATCGCCGAGGCTTGCTGGTAAAGTAACCAAGAAAATTCATCAATTTTAGACCGCGAACTGTTGTGCGAATGTTTCCTCATCCGTTTAAAAAACAGGTTCCGAGGTAACTTTAAAAATTGAAATAAAAGCTAAATAACACAAGTCAAGTTACATAAGCAAACTTTGTTGGTCAATGACATTCATTATGCGCCGTCAGGAGTCTATGATTATCTCTTGGTGCCGTAAGTTCTTAGTAAGAAACCTGGGCCTGCGCCCGCGTGACATGCAATCATGTATGCCAACTTAATATGTCTCCTAAGAGCAAGGGATGCAAATATAGTAAATTTGCCTTTAGCGAGCTCCGCACCGCCTCTATCTTTCGGCGCAAACAGGAGAAGGATGACAAAATTACAAGTAAGGCAAAATCGAAGAACCATCCATAAACGTAATTTTAATAAGACCTATTAATATTAAATTTAAAAATACTCTAACAGCCCTAAACAACTGGTCTCGTACCCAGAACTTTCATGGCAAAGTGGTTGCAGTTACATGTTAGGATCTGAGTACGAGATAGCCAGACTACTGCTAACACTGACCCCGATACCCAATCCCCTCCTCTTATCTAAAATACAATTTTTTTCCCTGAAATAAGCGCCTCAAGGCTTTGGTAATTTATTGTTATCTTATGTCTCATGAGCAGCTCCCAATGAAGTTTCTAAGGAAAACTGAGATTAAATTGGCTTTGTTTTCCTCTGTGATTTTTCTAATCAAGCTGTATCACCTCCTCAACCAATCAGATGCAAATGTTACATCAATGGAACTTGGTTACTGTCATTTTCCCGCGCTTCAGGACGTTTAAAAGTATCTTATTTGAGTTCTGATTGGTTCCTTGTAATATCACTGTCACATCTCAGTGGTTGCTGTGACTGCTTTGGTCTTAAAACGCTCACTTGAAATGCCCTCTATCATGATGAAAACGTATTTACATACAAATTTGAGACTACTTTCAGCTAATCGAGTGGGATTTTACAACCAGACAACTCTATCTGATTCAAGTTTGTGAAGTGAAGAACTCGTCGAGAATCGTATTTTCAGCATCGCTCTGTGGTTGAGAAGAAGTCCTCGGTAATAACTTCGCTTGATACACCTGTCGTCCTCTATCGTCTATTTGCGAGATCATAAGAAAATCAGGAGTAGCTTCGAGTAAAGTAAATGCTCCAGTTTGTCCATTAAAATACCTGAAAAATGTCACACTTAGATTAACAACAAAATACATAAAAAACACATAAACTAATCTCTATCTTAACGTAGGCAGGCAGCGGTCAATTCCACCTTGGCGCACAAGAAATAACTTCAGCCTCGTTTCTAGACCCTGGTCTTGAAGAAAAACGCCGATAGCTGGTCAAGGCAATAAGGGCTCGTGGAGAGAGATCGCAGAAACTAAAACTCTAAGACTTGCATTGTCACGCCATTTAAAAATGTTGTTTATTACCAGGCTAGGGGTGAAAGGCTATGGTTAGGAATTTTTTGCTGCAAATTAAGCTGGTTTTCTCACCCGTAAATCGCGTTTAGGCCCATGGAAAGAGATCGCAGAACTAAAACTCTAAAACCTGCATTGCCACGTCATTCAAACAATGTTTATTACCAGGCTAGGGGTGAAAGTCCATGGTTAAGAATTTTTGTTCAAAATTAAGCTGGTTTTCTCATCTGTAAATCGCGTTTATATCTGAGATCGTTTTGAAGTAGTTAATTCCAAAGAAGGCTAAACTTCTCAGCGACCTGACTGAACTAAACCCACTTTTAATTAAATTACTCATTGCAAATTCAACTATTTTTGACCTCATCATTGTCAATTTAGAGCTTAGAGACCTTCAGACTAGACAGGAAACTCGATCGAGAGGCACTACTAATTACAAGGCTCAAGAAACAATGGAACTTTGAAATTCAATTAAAACCGGAAGTGCATTAGTCATAAATGATACATGTATAACATCTCAGCAACATGAAAGACGCTTGTTACCCATGACTTTAGTATAAGTCCTCGATCTCTGATGAGTTGCCTGTTACCCACTGGAAAAAGATCCAACTGCTGATTCGAAATGTCTCGTTCTTTGGTGGAAAACAATTTTTTTTCCTTTTTCCTATACTTAAGTCAAATAAATTTAACCATCTTTTACACTTCCATTTCTTATGATTTTTCTTTAAGCGTCCTTACTCGACCACACTTCAGTGCATGGCTTCTTATCCCATTTATCATGTTCTTTGTTTGTTTGTTCCCTCTGGCAGTAAAGGAATTTCAAAATGGATGACCGCAACAAACAGACAGACACGCAAACAGTCAGACAGGGAAAAAGGACGAGAATTGCAGCAATTAGCTATTCGTCAGACAAATCTCTATCTATGCAGGTAGACGACTGTCGAGAAAAACTCGGGGACAAACAAGGGTAAGGGCAGGCAGACAAAATCAACAGTAAGACAAACACATTGAAAGACCAACAGACAGACAAAAGTAGAAAAAGTGAGAAGAGCAGATAGATGAGAAAACCGACCATCAGACCTAAGTCAGATAACAGACAAACAAAATGAAGATCCTTACAGACAAACAGACAGACTGACACTATGCAGTGAGATAGACACACTTGCAGCTGTACAGATTGTAATTCGTACGAGCAAATGGAACAAACAGATCTAACCAGGAAGAAAATGAAGTCTTAGATTGTCTCAGATCAACTGATTCGATTCGTAGTACTTACTTCAGTGACGATTTTACTTTCCACTTGTGTTCTTCCAATGCATTGAAGAAATTTCCATTTCCTGTCACAAAGTAGTGCACGTTAGAGTGCTCTTCCTTGAGATGCTGAGGGTAAACCAAAAAAATTTCGAATGTTATTCTTCGCGTTCTCGTAAGTACAGTAAATCGCCATACAGTACAGACCCTCGGGACTAGGAAAATTTAACGGAAGTGTCCCTTCTGTAATCGTAGCAGACATAAAGGTTGAAAGAACATTCGAGAAATTTACGCCAAGAACAATTTTGTTGATAGAAACTGTACAATAAGAATAATCTGAGGGCGAATCGCTTCTGCGCAAGATTAGAATTAGCTCTCACTTACTTGTAGATTGTGATCATGACCGCTGAGATAAACTGTGACGTCGTTCTCCTCTAGCAGTGGTTTAAGTTTAGATACCAAATACAGAGTGCTGCCATGGATACCAGCTGATAAGACTGGATGATGGCCAGCTACTATCAGATAATCCGCTCTGAAGTATGATTAAATGGCATGGTAAGAGGATTTCATCTCACCTTTCACATAAATATCTTAAACATAACAATGGTTTCACTCACCTTGAGTCTCTAAGCGTTCGTTCGATCCATTCTAACTGATCTTTTTGACTCGGCAGATTCTTCAACTTTTTTTGACTAAATAAGAGAGAAATAAAGTCAAGGTATTTGATGGCTGTAAATTGCATGGAGATTCGTTTGTAATTTTGGCTACTGTTTTGAAAGAAATTGTGTAACTACAAAATTACGGAATTCACCTAATTGCGGACACTTTCTTAGCATCCGGAAGACGCCAGTAAATTTAAAATTCAATCTTGTAAAAGGTTTTTTAATATCTTGTAGCTTTATTTTTACACTTGCTTGGTAATCCTGTTGAACCTATGTTTGTCGTTACGTTAAATTTTGGTAACAGTTTGTAACGCGACAAGTTCGGAAGAAAAGAAACCTGGATTGTTCTTGGTTACCCGCCGTTATCCCGAAAAAGATTCAAACCAATTTTAAGAATTTCGTATCTCTGACGATATGGGATCGCAAATCACCTTTTGAGCAAGAAAATCGCGATTATTTTGCAATTCTATGGTGCAAGTTTCTTTTTTTTTTTTGGCCAAGCCTAAAAGGCCAAAAAAAAAAAAGGAACAGGCTTCTATGCCTCTATATCTTTTCCCTAATGCTCGGTCAACAGGACCGGTGGGTATATTATGTATAGAAAACTGAAGTTTGAAAGGACAAACACACTACAGGTGTAATGTGAAAAGACTTACTTTTTACAGCAGAGGAGAGTTGTATCCAACATTACAATTTGAACAGTTTTTGTTGATCCAGGGATCTGCATTACTGATAAGAACACAAATATCATATGCTATGTCTGACCGTTTGATGATGTTACAGAGTAAAACTTTAGAAAAAGAAGAACAGGAAAGAGAGGAAGAAATAGGAGACAGGGCAGATTAAATAAAAAAAAATCGTATTTTGAAGCAAATCTTTGAATTCAGTTGTGTTTCGTACAATCTTTGAAGCACAGGGCAATGAGCTCATTTTTGTATTTAGCAAACAAAAATAATCACCGCATGGAAAGCAAAGAAAAGGGAGAACTTAGATTGTATCATGACAAAAAATTTCCAAAAGACACCGTTTGATTGGCGTGCTAGCGCATCGTTGCGAGCATCTCTTTACCTGCGGAAAAGTTTTTGGGTAGGATTTTATGGTTACTGGTTAAGATTTTGGCCATTTTACTGATAGCGATTCATTTCTTGAACTTTTCATTCGACAAACGGTTAAAATTTGTCAATTTTTATGGCTAAAGGTGGATCCCTCAAGTATGAAGCCTTGAGCAACGCAAGCCAGCGGCAGGCATGCAAGATGTTCTATTAGTGCCAGACCCCCTGCAAACCTCTACCCGACTCGTCTCAAATCCTCACACGGCAGGGGAAACACGCGTCGTGTAGCGCTTATTATTATGAAGGTCTGCTCGCAGACTCAGTGCCGTTCGGCCGTGCTTAGACATTCACTACATTGATAAAGAAACTCTTATCTTCCCCGCCAAGTGGTATAATAATGTTTTGGGTCCTTCTAGGAGTCGTTTCTTCCTTTCCGTTTTTTTTTCTGCATAAGTGAGGTGGTTTTCTTCTGTGGGAATTCTTCGGCCTAGCTCTACAATATTTCTGTCAATAAGCCTGCTTTTAGAATAGTTCACAGGAAAGTATCGATATTCTTCACCTTAACTTAAGAGTGAGAAATTAACATTTTGGACAAATTATAAAACTTCTTCAACTTCTTCACTGCTCTCTTTCAATCAGAATGTTGCGTGAAGAGCCCCTTCGATAGAAATAGTTCAAATACCCAGACAAGAAAAAAAGTAATGCCAATAAAATGCCAACCTGGGACAAAAGATTGCATTTCAGTTTTACAACAGGTTAAGAATTACAAAGCGATCGATCAGAAACAGCCTGAAAGTGAGAACCTTACCTCTAGAGTAAAAGAAATCCGGAAAGTGCCAGCGGTGGGACACCTTAGTATAGGCTATCTGTGCAGACACATTAGAGGCGTGGTCATGGTTTCCAGCGATCATATACCACGTGGCTGATTTAAGAGCGGGGTTCGTATACACGTGCTCAAAGGTTGAAAAAAATCGGGGATCTTCAACTGACTTCACACCTTCATAATAGAAATTGTCGCCTAAGCCAAGCACAAATTTTACTTCTTTTAAGTCTGCGTACTAGAAATAATGAGAAAAACAAACGTCATTCATATGCAAAAATCCTTGTCAAGCTGTCTGGCGATTTTAAAATGGCGAGTCAGTATTGAGCAACTTAGGTTCATGCTAATGGGAACTGCACACAGAAAGAATCAAATTCCTGCTGTCTGTCTTTAAAACGAATGTGAAGTATGGTGAAAATGCTTATATTTTTCGTGATCAGAAGATGTTATCTGTTGAATTTGTTCAACGGCTACGGAGAGGAAAAGAACACTTCAAATTAAAAAGTTAATTTTGTTATTGGCGTTTGCAGAAAGTTTGGTTTAAAAGTATTCTACCCTAGTTTCGATTATTACTCTTTTACGGGCTGATTTAGGGTCGTTTAACTCGGTTTTAGTTCATCTTCTTTGCTCTCTATGAAGGGTTATATAGAAGACAAAGCAGATAAACTTAAACTGAGCTAGACGGCCCTAAATTAGCTCAGATAACTCACATGATGCAAGGGTCAACCACTTAAGTGAGGTACGTTTGTCTTCATTCAAAACTAGTTCAGCTTTTTATCCTCATATTTCGCCCATTGCGCAACGTAAACATATTTGCATATTTACGAAGGCTCTTTGCGCGAGCATGGGTTACCTGTGATAAAACTGCAAAATTTCAAATGCAAAGTAAAAATAACTAATTCGACCACTTAAGCTGAAGTTTTAAATTGCGTATGAAATGAACTATTCCCAGAACGGCTTTATAAGAGGCTGCGTAGAGAATGAAGCCTTAAGCGCGTCAAAGATGCCAAGTTCTTTTTATGCATTTTATAAAATTTCCAGCGGTTTTGAAAAGGAACTCAGAAGAGATCATAGGAAGCTTGAACAAGTCGTTTTATTACAGACTTTCAGACTCGTTTACTTCTCCATTTATCCTTATATTAACCCAGCAGTTAGAAAATAAAGAGATTCTTTCACAAATAACAAGACACCCATTAAGTGCTAAAATGTGCTCGCATTTTTGTCCGCAGAGATTACACGTTCCGCAAAGTTTCTGATAGCGAAGCTCGAGGAACAGTGCAATGTCTGTGAATAAAGCTTAAGCTTTTTTTCGTGTCGACTGAAGGCTATTACGTTTCTTACCTTTCATTTGTCTTAAAAGCGCAGGGAAAAAGCACTTACAAGCAGTTTTTTTATTATTACGATGACTTTTTTTAAGGTTTCTTTCTTCTCTGACAATTCTAAAACGTTGTCCGAAGGTTAATTTCACTTTCATCGTATCGAAGGAAGGGGGGGGTGGGACAAACATTCAACAACATTAACCCTTTCACTACCAAGATCTGATTAGTAATTCTCCTTACTATCTGCCATACAATTCTTATGATGTTAGTTCAGAGAATTTGGTATTGGATCAACTAATAATCCCATGATTGATATTTTTCTCTATTCTCATCACCTGCCTGCTTGATATTGTATTGATATTGTAAGGAGAAATTCTGTCTTGGTCACTTGTGGGAGTGAAAGGGTTAAGTAACATTTAGGGAATATCACTTCTAACTCTGCGTTGCGCAGTTTAAGCCTCACAGTGTCGGAATTATTTGCTGGTTCAGTTTCAATTCAAACAGAATTACATACGCCTGAATGCATTCAGTGCGAGGTCACTTGCATAGTTCAGATTGCAATATGTTTCATACTCGATAACCCTTATCGGCTGGGTGAGAATCTTAAGAATATTTCATTCATAAATCATAGATAGCGTCACCTTTCCGCAAATCAGATTAATCAATCTTTTAAATCTACTACTAAGCTGTGATGAAAAATTTGTCTAGCTTTAGCCATGCGTGACGTCACTCGCACGATGTTGGTTTCTTCTTCTAGAGGGGGGGGGGCTATTAATCCCATTTTCATGTCTCGCAATGTTACGTGAGGTTTGCCCTCTATGCGTGAATCTCCCTTCCTTTTTTCCTTTTTTTTTTCTCTTGCAAATCGGATTATTGGGCACTCACCATATGAAGCTGATTAGATTCTAGTTTAAGCGTGGATTTTGAGAATTCTTCAACTTGAGTTAAAACATCTTTTCCGATTTATTCAGTCTATCCCCTCGATAAGTCACTAAAGTGTGTTACTTTTCATGTGTGCTGATTATCTTTGAGGATTTTCACTACTTAAGTTCGATACAATGGCATGCATAAACCGATAACCGGTGTAATCATATCGGAAGATGAAATCTATCATTCAACAGGAACCACCAAAAAAGATTGTTTTTTTAACATAAGTTACTTTATTTAGCTTTGCGTCGCATAAATTTGCCACCCACTCGAATACTGTTCAGTGGCTGCCGATAACTCGAACCTTCAGAGGAAACTAAAAAAGGTTTGAATCAATCAGAATACGAGCTATTTTGAGTTGAGAACAAATAAGAGGAAATTAGCAAAAATGGTGTTTCCTTTATCTCTAGTCATACAGCGAACGTTTAATCAAAATTTAGTTCTTGAGGGTCTTAGTTTGAAAAATAGAGTCTCAAATCGGTAAAACCCGGTAAAAAATAGCCGTTTTGAGTGATGTATAATAAGAAAAAAAAAAGAATCTACGATTGCTACTAAATCAATTCAATTTTCTTGATTTTGGACTTGGATGCTCCGTGTAAGAACTTGTTACAAATTGTCTAACTCTAGTTCGGGTTATCGAGGGTAAAATTGTACAGAAAATGATCCCAGGAGAAACAACAATTATTTTGAGTCCGCGTTAGGTTATAGTTCAATAACGTTCAAGTTACCAAAGGTAAAAACACGCTAAGTCTGTGAAAGAAACCCTTAGGAAATTGATTTTGGCTGTTATTGCGAAGATAGAGATAACTTGGGTTTGAGTTATTAGGAGTGAACTGTTTAAAACACTCTGATTTCTTTGGCTCAAATTTGAGTGAGATTGAAAAATTTCTCTTTTAATCCAGGAGAGGCATCTTGTGTTCAAAAGGAAGAAATGGATTTAAGGTTTCACCTTGCCGAAAATTATCAGTTCCTTTGGTGTTGAGTTTCAATCACGTGTCCTTTAAAATGAGTGCTTTATCGCAACGGCTCCAGTTTGGCGCGAGTCTTATCTCGCGACCAAATGGTCATTAAATTATCCTCTGACACCCATGTCAAAGAAAAGTCTCATTCTCACTGATTTAGCACTGAAAGTCCTAAGTGAAGTTTTGAATTCGAACAGCACAGCTGAAAAAGCACTTTTTGCAAACTGAACAACAGCTGAATCAAGGCACTTGTAAATGCGGAATTCATTAAAGCTGATTTAGATTAAATGCATTGTGCTCAGCAAAAGCGTTTTGAATCGTTTATAGAGCATTTCAGTAACTAGTTACTTCGCTAAACTGTCCTTACATGTCAAATAACGTATTATTTACTTAAGACTTAGTAGGCGCCCAGGACAGATGATACAGAGGAATATTCCAGATGCAAACGTTTAAGACAAAGATAATAACTTGACACTTGTTTTCAGGTGACAGCTCACTTAAGAGTTTGGGAAAACTGAGAGCGAGTTTTCTATAAAAGCAAGTTTATTCCGAGGACATCTATCCAAATATTCACTGATCTACCGAAAAAAATCAATCCTCCACGGATCTTCATACGAACTGTAATCAACATTTATTGAAAATGAGAATTTTATTACCTTACGTTCAAGCGGAAATAAGCTTTCTTTTAGCAAGAGCTCATGAAGAAAATATTCAAGCTGCTAATATGATACAATTCATAAATTACTGAAAAAATCTCGATGGCGATAAGAACTGGCAGAAATTATCTTCAAGTGTTTTACGAGCCAAATTTGTGACATTTTTTACTCAATTCGAGACGGATATCATAATTGTTAGTTTCGGTTCTACGAGAAATATTCCTTGTTAAAAAATTCCGAACCATTGGTTGCCGTGTACTGAATGTGCTATGGCTTGCATAGTTTCCATGATCTATAAAACAAAATTGCCAACGTGAAATTTTATTTAAATTCAAACAGGATACCGTCAACTCCGCTTTTTCGTCTCGACTAAATGAGAAAGATTTGCAATGAAAAATTTCCTACAACCTTAAATACCGTGTCAAGCATTACTAAAAGTAAAAATTTACATTTTTAGACCATAAATACTAGATTTTAATTCTATTCAAATGGTTCTGTTGTTTGTTTCAGCTCTATGGGAGCAGTTTCACCCAAATAAATTTATGAAACATTGGTTACCATGTAAGCGTTGTTTGAAATCGACAGCTAACGAACCAGCTAGAAAGATCAGTTGCCTAAGGATCAGTTGGTATTCCCGTCAATAATTTATCACCCTCCTGAACTTGACCACTTCAAGGTTTCCGGAGGATTTGGCCGACTAAGTCATCCGATTAATAAAAATTAACTTTAGGCGCCTTAGTTTCGACTTGGGTTATTTTCACTTCGGCTAGATTATCTCGGCGCGCCTCGCGAACAATTACATAGGCTTTCGCAGAGACGCTAATAGTTTTGTTTCTCAGGCTCCTTGAAACACAAAACACCAGTTAAATTGAATAGAGAAGTACAAGCAACCGGTCACAAAATATAAAACGGATCAGAACTCTGATAAGCAAATCGTTTTAAAGTCGGTAAGCGACTCTTGAACACTCACCTTGCCCATTACTTTGGCTATCTTCTTTTGCATGTATGTGGTATATGGCGGTAGAGGAATTCCACCGAAATCTCCAATCGCAGCGAACGTGAGTCTTGGATATTCTGTAGCGCCGACATGGAAACATATCTGTGAGAACAGAAACAGGAACAAGATTCTAACCTCCTCCATTCATCTCCTGCCATGAGTCGTTTTCGATCGTTCTACATTCCACCTCTGTGGCTTTTCATGTTATAATTGAACTCTCGAATCTTACTTGTCTCATTAAGCTGTCATAATAAGACCTTTCATGACGTAAATTTTAACTCATGATCTACGCACGCGCAATGGCACCTGTGTTTTAAGTGGCTTAAGTCAACACCTTGGTGTAATTGAAATAGTTAAAGCATGCATGCGCTTGACACTATAATTTTGCTTTTTAAAGGTAAAATCTTGCCCAATAGCGTGAACTGATCCTTAAAAACTGAAGTCTTTTCTCATATTGATTGTATAAAGATTGTTATTTTAAAACGAAAAGACGGCTAGTGTAACGTAATTGAATTCTTATGATCTCCATATTTAGTTCTCGCTAAAGCTGCGGTTTCAAGAGAGAAAGGGCTTATTTTTCGAAGTGATAATTTATTTAGAGAGTTTCCGCATATCTAGATTGGTGGAAACTGACTTTCGAACCGAACTGAACCGATCTCCAACCAAACCGGAAAGCACGTTAGCTCACAAAGGGACTCTTCAATTTATTTTTACTAAAAGGGCAAAAAACACAATAAGCATCTTTTTTCACTTGTCAGACAAAAACGAACCAAAGGATGTTTAGGAGAGGCCGCGGCGAAATGAACGAACACCTCCAACCACAAATTCTCGCTTTGAACAATTTACAATTGTAATCACCAACCTTTTGAATTTTAAAATAAAAGTTATGAGTTTATTTATGGAGGGATGAAAAGTGATCCGTTGTCGCGGTGCTGTGAAAGCTTTTCCCCAGAACAAATGGTGTGCTCTCCGTTGTTACTTCCGGCTGGCCGCCCGTTCCTTTAGACTCGACTGATTCCAGACTTCCCGATTGATGGTGACAAACACGATGAGCGACTCTTTCCCCAAGGTATCCTATCGTGCAATTTATTCAGCCCTTTACTCCCTCACATGATTATGCATATTCTCCATACTGTTCTCTATACATTTCTTAAGGAACCGACGAGGAGAATTTTTTCAACAACCAAGAGCTTCTTTAGTTAGTGATGTTTCCTAGAAATAAGTGGCTAGTCACTCGTACGAGTCGAAAGGTCAAGCATTTTAACGCAGAGACCTTTTTGCCATTAATTTCTGACGTTTAAAGTTTTCTCAGCAAAAGTGACTAAGGGTAAAGGTACTGTCTTAGTTATTGATATTTGGGGCTGTGACGAGCTTTCTCCCGCTCAAATCACAAAATTATCTTAAGTGTGAAGCAAGCACCACTAGAATCCGTAGGCTGTGGTTGCCAGTTTTATTTCGTTACACAGCTGTTTCGAAAATTAAAAGATAGTCCGCGTAAAAAATAATTTCACATGATCACAACAATACCGAATGTATTCTTCTTTCTTGAGCTGAAGGACCTAAGCCGCGGGTCTTTCACTTCCCTGCATTTTCGTGTGTAAAAACATTCCTTATGCGCGCTAAATCACCAGCAATATGAGCACAAAATGCAGACATATCACTTATCTGCACATAGCTGAGCGTGAAAGTTAAAGTTAGCTTTCCTGGAACTTAAAGAAACTCGCCATTCTTCTCGAATTCACAGCTCCTCAAAGCATGGTCACTTTAAAACAAGCCAGTTCATTTGCTTAACCCTTTAAACGCTAAGAGCGACTAACTTTCAATTTCTCCTCACAGTAATACTGCTGAATCATTCATTAAGATCATGAGAATAAAGGAAATGATCATCAACCTAAGAAGCTCTGATTGCTAAACGGATTCCCCTTGTCACTAGTACCAAAGGAGTTGAAAAGGGAAGAGTATGGGAAATGGTGAATTCGAAGTGATGTCCTGTCATTTTGGGTGGATGATTAAAAACTTTCAGCCTAAATTTTTCAAGCTGGTATTTTCCAAGAGATTCTTTATGCAGCGATACCTTCTTTTATTCTCATGCCCTTAATTTTCGATTCAGTAACGATACTGTAAGGAGAAATTAGACGCTCATATCTAATTTTTTCCATGCTTATAAAAAGAACTAAATAACTATTTCCTTCAAATATGGTCTCTTCTTATCGCAGAGCCTTAAACATTTTCCTCTCAGGCTGTCAGTCCTGTTCCAGCACCTTCGGCTTCTAGTTTTCAACAGCATAATTGCACTTATAAGACTTCTTGCACCAAAAGTACCAACAATAACCAGCAAAATGGCTAAATACGGAGCACATTTGGGATAGAAGTCGATATTTTTAACCCCTTTCATGGTTTTGGTCCTTGATTTTAACTTCGTGGTGTTCAGCTTCCTCCCACTGCTGTCAATTTGTGAGATTTGAAGTGATTCAGGAGTGGCGTGGAGCAACGTAAA
This sequence comes from Pocillopora verrucosa, assembly GCF_036669915.1. NCBI lineage: Eukaryota > Metazoa > Cnidaria > Anthozoa > Scleractinia > Pocilloporidae > Pocillopora > Pocillopora verrucosa. The sequence continues at coordinate 27,647,265 of NC_089314.1, read as the reverse complement.
TCCTCCAGAAACGCCACTGAAAAACCTAGAGATATAAAAGCAATGAATTCATGATTGTTTTTAAGGCCAGTCAGAAGAAAGGAAAATACCCTGAAGAGCCAATGAGAACTCAAAGTAAAACCAACCAAACTGTCTAATGCGCGGGAAAACGCGGGCAACCAAGTCGTGATTGGTTTCAGCATTGCATCTGATTGGTTAAGAAAGTGGCGCGAATTTCTGGACGGATCACAGAGCCAAAGCGATCCCGGGTTACTTTTGGTTTTGGAAGGGTTTATTTATCCGCCAGCGTCTGCAACATGATCTTAGAGCTTGCTATAAAAAAGTCAGCTAATAGTTTTCTTTAAAAGCCGTTTCGAGAATAAAAATAATTCAGTGGCGATTTGAAACAAAGAAACATCATTGACTTACAGGAGTGATTTCTGCACGGCTTTGTCGTATCCTTTCCTCCCACTGTAAAAATTACCATTTCCTGAGACGAAGTAGTGCACCGTCGTGTCTGGCTCTTTGAGGTGCTGCAAATGAAGAGGACTCAGTTTAGGCTCAGCATTATTTATTAAAGAGCAATTTTTTCATTCAGTGCCGAAATGAAAATTGTGGACTCTTTTCTTGAAAGTTTTTAAAATTATTATAAAACTACTACCAAAATGATGCAGGCATCAATTGATCTGGCTAGAAAATTGTGATGAACAACCATTTGTTTTCTTATGAATTCGACCAGTCTCACCGGCCAGCTCTGACTCATTTAAAGTATCCTTTATTTCAACTGAAGACTTTGTCAGAAGCAGATCTAAGGGAGGGGTGCATGGCGAGCACACTCCTTCCCCCCCCCTTCCAGGGTGACTTGCGGCTTTCTAATTCAAGGTCATAAGCCTTCTTCTTCGTTGTTGGCTTTTAAATTTGTCTTCAGTTAGGTCATTCTTTAGTGGTGCACCCCCTCCTAAACAAAGATCCTGGATCCGTTCCCGTTAACACATGTGAATGGAACAATTTCGGGATTAATTAACGGTCGATCCATTGTGCAATTAGCCTTTTTCTTAAAAATAAATACGTTTTCAGTTCTAGGTTTAGATTGCTCTCGATTCTAAAGATCTCAAGTAAATATATGCATACAAATAATTATGTGTCGCGAAGTTTGTGCAGGGTCAGAGAACACTGACGTTTTTACTTTGGATTTTTGTAAGCTTTTTCAAACATTCAATTCCACTAATTATGGTTTAATCCCCTCTTGGATAAACACAGTAGGGTCAACAAAGTTGCTATAGCGACAGATTTTTCAGTTATGCACCTACTTACTTGTAGATTGTGATCGTGTCCGCTGAGATAAACCGTGACGTCATTCTCCTCCAGCATTGGTTTGAGCTTAGATACAAGATACCTAGTGTTGCCATGGATGCCAGCTGATAAAACTGGATGGTGACCAGCTACTATGAGATAATCCGCTCTGAAAATCAGTTTGACAGAAAATTGAGATGGGAACTTGTGTTCCAAAGAAATTCACTAGTAAGTCCAGATAGGTGCAATCAAAAGAAAATAAGGGACAGAGAGGGAAAATAAGAGCGTCGGCAACCGTCTTCTCCTCGTTCTATTATTTTTTCAAGATGCAACGCTGGTTTGACGAATCAAAGACCGACTTTGAGGCCGGGGTTTGTACAATGTTCCATGTTCGTGACAACAACATATGATGTTTGGTGTGGGGCATTCCTTTGCTGTTCTCAAATATCTTTTAATCAATACTCACGTTGAACTTCTGAGTATGTTATTTAGCCACTTCAGCTGTTGTTTCTGACTCGGTAACTTCATTTTATCCATCCATCGACTGCGCAAAAAGAGTAAAAAAAAGAAAAGGTTTGATTTAGTGGTGCAATTTTCGATTGAGTGTCGAAATCAAAGAGGTTTTACCTTGGTTTTGCTTTAATTGCTTTGTTATCTATCCAGACAAATCACACCACTTTCACGCGCTTTAGGCGGTTGGGTTGTTTTTACTTTGAGTACTCATTGGCTCTTCAGGGTATTTTCCCTTCTTCTGATTGCCGTTGTAATACCTTTGGTTTTGGTTTTATGACGCTCAATAGAGAAGCGCTTCAATCTTACGAGTTACGTTGGGGTAAAGTCATTAATTTTATGGGAATTTCTACAAACCAGCAGAAATTTACTGACAAAAAGAAGAACAAAATGCGCTTACTTTCTGCAGCAGAGTAGAGTTGTATCTATCATAACAAGTTGAACAGTCTTAAGTGTGTCAGGAATCTGTAACACTGAAAAAATTAAAAATATATAAACTATTATCAAAGGGAGACTTCCTTTTCGATAACTAAAGCCGACGAGCCGGCCCTTATAAAGTTAGCACTGCGTTTCTCCTCCCCCAGGAAGATTTGAGACGGGTCGGGGAGAGGCTTGCCGAAGGTCTGGTACTGAAAATAACTCAGTACTACTGCCAGACCCCCTGCAGACCTTTCGCCGACTGGCGTTGTTCAAGGCCTCATACTTTCCCGCAGGTGAAGAAACGCGCGGGCTCAAGCGCTGATAATGATAATTGATTTTTTAATTAATTAGTTACTAATTATTAGAGCCAGACTCCAGGCAAACCCTTCCTTGACTCGTTTAAATCTTCTCGGGGACAGAGAAATTAAAACCCCGCGTCTAGCAGCGCTAGTTATGAGGGCTGCTCGAAAGCTACAGGAGTCACAGCATTTTAACCGAAAACGGTTGTTTATTGTCTATTGGGAACTTCCACCGTTTTTGCTTAAACTAGATGCGGTTCAAACAGCCGATCGATTGGCACACGACCTTTAATTTATGGCATGTAAGTCATCTCGAGGTTGACGACTCTCCTTTGCATTACCAAAAAATGTTACCTTGACTGTAAAAGAAATCTGGATAATGCCAGCGACGGGAAACCTTGGTGTAAGCTATCTGTGCAGACACGTTCGAGTCGTGGTCATGGTTTCCAGCGATCATGTACCACGTGGCTGAAACAAGGGTGGGGTTCGTGTACACGTGCTCAAAGGTGGTAGTAAATCTTGGATCGTCCACGGTCTTGACGCCATTGCCATAAAAGTTATCACCTAACCCAATAACAAATTGTGCCTTTCCTGAATCGGCATACTAGAAGAGAAAATAAAATCGTTACACAAATAAAGGTGATAATAATATTATAATAGTAATAATGAAAATAATAATGTATTTTAATACGTATATATATGTTATTTGCCGGCTGGGAGGTCCGTATGGTGAAAAACTGTGACCGAGGTCTTGAAAATACTGCCCGAGGCCGTAGGCCGAGGGCAGCATTTTCAAGACTGAGGTCACAGTTTTTCACCATACGGACCGACCCTTAGCCGGTAAATAACATATTTATTGTTTTTAAACTTGACGAAATTCTTTCCGAAAGAACCCGAAGGATTTATGGCAGTAAATACGGCAAGATCTTCCATAAACTGAACAATTTTTGAGTGAGTAAATGGTAGTTAAAACAGAGGTGATGCAAATTTAAGAGAGATGCCTCAGCGAAACATTTTCATTTCCGTAACGATAAAGGTGATTTAAAAGGCTTCCAAACAAACTTTGAAACATTATTTTTACAAGTATCTGTCACAATCTGACACCTGTCAATTAGAGAACGCGCAAGAAAAAAAAAGCGTAGGAACATTTGAAAACCAACAGAACTTAGTTTGGCAAGGACTGTCACGACAATGTTTTCTTCAAAATCAGTTAATGATCTAACGGAAAGTATTATTCACTCTCATCGACCATTCATTCATGTACGAAGATTTACCTCTGTTCATTAAGTAAACGGCGAGGAAAGTAATTGTGAGTAAATTCAATTTTTTTATTTTGAAGTTGTGAGAGTTTGCTCGTTTGTTTGCTGTAATGGCGTGTTTAACTCTGATCTTTCCTTCACAAAAACTTAATTCGAACGGCACACTCCAACGAGACACAAGGGAATGTAATGCGACCTTTTCTCAAAAAATTCCTTCAATTTCTGTTGTGCAATTTAAGGTACAAATGTCCAAATTGAACGGAATTGGAAAGACTCACCAGGAGCGTATATTTGTTGTAGAACTTAAATTAAAACTTCGCTCGCTCTTTCACTATGAACAAATTGCTCGAGAAAATTCAGATATTAAATGAATGAAAGTTCCATCGTTCAGTTTAACTGTAACCAAATACCTCATGTTTCAACTTTCTGGGTACTTTTTGTGAACGATTAAAATTAATTCCAGACGGTTTTTAGGCCGCTTGTCAACCAACGTAATGACACTATTGTTTCATTCTGAAACCAATATTTTTCTGTCAACCAAAGTGATTTGATAGAGAGAAAAGAGAGGATTCATAAGTTATTTATCGGCTTGAGGTAGTGACCGAAGTGTTTGCTTAAAAATACTGCCCAGCCGGAAAACGAGGTATATTTATGAAAAATGACAACGAAAGTTGGGATGTACTCGGCGACTCACGAAAGCGTTACCGTGGCCCGTGGGCAGAGATAGGAAAATACTTACCGGGTAAAGAACCAATCAGATTGCAAGATTCGTTACCGTGCCCTCTAAAAAAACAATATATTTCAATACTAGATTGATGAGAAGATGAAGGGTAGATAATGAAATAAAAAAATGGAGAAAAGAAACGAAATAAATGGAATAAAGCAAAGCAAATAACTAAAGACAGCACAAAATTGAAAGACAAACAAATAAAAAAACAGAAATAACAAGAACAAAACAGAGAGAAACAATATAACGAAACGAAACATGTCAAAACTTAAGCAAAAAAGAATTGAATAGCAGAAATAAATAAAAGAGGGAAAGGAACATAACATCTATCACAGACTCGATTTCCGCTTTTTCGAGAAACGCGCGGGCTCATTTCCCGAACTGCGACTGGTGAGAAAGCATTAATATGTTTATGTAAGTGTTTACTTAGTTACGTAATTATGCAGGTAAAATGTACTAAGTTAGCAAAACTGAAAATTATAATCCAGTAGGCGAATCTTGTTACCAACAAACGTACTTTATGGCTTTGTAAAGAACGAATAACACCAACCATATTGGGTAAGGAACCAACTCTCCGCGGTCTCAGCGTTAAAGCGTTCAAAAATTACGAGGCTCTGAATCTTAACCTCGTTAGTTCTTGATCTTTCTGTTTCAAAAATGTTACCTTGACTGTAGTAAAACATCGATCATTTTATGAGATTTTCGACACAGACTTTGAACTTCAAAGGAGCAACTATATAACACAGGGCCGCAGAACAGACAAACGAAAAAAAGAAAACAGTTTTTGCCCCGATTCCTCCGCTTGATAACAAATTTCTTAGTATAAAAGCTAACATCGACGTCAGATAAAATTACAGAGCCACTTCTAATAAAATTGAATTAATTGCTTAATAAGAAACGAGTATCTCGCTGTGGCATTTTCGATTCTGCTCTCAAAAACCATGTGAATTGATAATATTGTATTCACTCTGGTGACGTGGCAGAAGGCTGTTTACAATGCAATTTTAATCACCTCATGCAAACCACCGACTTCAGAACTGTTGACAGCGAAGGCAGTTCTTCTAAAACTTCCGTGTTCGTTCTCTACACGAATTTTTAAAACACTTGATATGTATCGATCTAGCTTTCGAGAGAGTCTAAAACTCCTCTTCATTAGAAACTAAGTACATAGAATAAGCAATATCAGTTTCCATGTCTGTCGATTCAACCAAGCACTCGCTTTCCGTAAATTGAAGTTTTCGGTGAGTTTCATAATTCTGCCACGAAGGCACTGCCAGTCGGGATCGAATGCATAAAAATACAAACTGTAAAACTGAAAAGCCTTGGCCTATAAATAATTTCAAATTGAGGCGATCCTAACATATAGAATGCCTCAAGAATAGTTTGTTTACCGGATTTGCATGATTTATCAAAGTTATAAACGGCCTAAACTATTTGCTTCCTGAAAGTAGTCGGATTCCTCCCTTTTGGCCAAAATAGAATTCTAACATCATGACTTTGTGTTTAAGAATCATAGTTCTTCTCGTCTCGTCTAAAATGTGTTCCAGATCCAAACAATATTACCTGACCCATAACTTCTGCTACCTTCCTTTGCATATGTGTAGTGTAAGGTGGCCTTGAAATTCCGCCGAAATCTCCGATTGCAAGAAATGTGAGACCTTGATTATTCTTATTGCCACCGACGTGGAAACAAATCTGAAACATGAAGAACACTGACAAGCAATCATAGTTTTGTAGCATGACACTGCTTGTTCGGAAAGCTGAAGGAAATCACCTGGTAGTAATGTACTTATGCCAAATTTACATATCGGTATCATTTGTCATATGGTAATAAACAATTAGTTATGTTTACTGGTGCACTCTTAGCGACTATTTTAGGGCTCCTTGCGAATTGATTAACGGTCCATTCGCTACCGCAACAAACTCGCCACCACCAAATTTGACTCAGGCGTTATGTTTAGTCTCTCGTAGGCAAGTAGATCAAATGAAAGCTAAGTTGTAATAGTATATTGCGAGATTAGAAACGCGAATAAATACGGTGAAACTTTATGAGTGCAACTCAATTATGGAACGTTAACCTCTAAATTAAATAAGAGATGTTGATACCATGAAGACTGATCAGTCTACGTGCGGGGAAACTAGTTAAAACCGCAGGAAACTTACATCGAATGAAAGCTAAGATCTATTAGCATGTAAACACGTTTCTTGAGGGATGGACAAATTATGTAACTGCATAACTTATCATTGTTTGATTTAAGAAAACACGTCACTGTTTAATTCCTTATTGTTTCATTTTAGAAGACGTGTCAAAAACTCGGACTTTGTGCTTAATCACGGGTTCCAAACACTAACCTTCTGTTTCTCGGTGTCTGGAACCCTTGTTTTTGACACATGATATTACTTCTCGATTTCAGGGCTTTACGGGAGGCAGTTTTCATATGACAGCCAAGTTATTAAACCTAAAGAAAGTATTTTGAAGCGAATTCTAAGCGCATTTCGGGCAATTTTAGCGTCTGTCAACTCATCGATTTTCGCCACAGAATTGGGTAGATTTCGTTCGGTGTTTCGGGAAATACCTTTGGGGACGTGCACCTCAATCAAAAAGTCTTAAAGAGTTTTTTAGAAATTCAGAGAAAGAGCCTGAATACGCAACCAATTTTTTTCGTCTATCTCAATCTATTTCGATGCAATATTTTCAGTTTAGAGCATCTCAAAGAGGACTTAAATTGCAGATTTGAAATTCAAATCACACAAACACTGGAAAAAAAACAACATGTTCAACTAGTCGTAACAAGTACCGCAGAAAACAAAAATATTCCGTTAATGTCCTTGTGCAAAACCAAAAGATTGGTATACCTGTGACAAGCCGTCGTGACGTCATCAATAGCCTTACAGAAACAACTATGGCGGACGACTCATCGAAACTCAAAGAACAAATCGCGTATCTCACGAGTAAGTAAGGATTGTAAAGGTTTATTTTCGAAAATGATCTTGCCATGAATAAATTATTTTTTTGTGTGTGTTGATTACGCGAAAAGACACTTCCTTTGTAACTTATTGGATTTATTATCCAGAAGCTAATCTTTTGTGCCGTGACAGTAACAAGCTTTCTGAATTTTACGCTTTCCTTGTAAATTGTGCGTCGATGCACCTACAAGCATGTATCGGTGTGGCATATTTTCTGTTAAATACTTTCGACTGAAGGATGTCTCTCCGAAATTTGTGAATTACCTCTATGCATCAATATTAGAAAATTACGATTTGGACAGTGATTGTGAAGGAGAAAATAACAGATAGGAAGTTCTCTTTCATTTTACATGATAGATTACTGTTGGTAGCCATAGCCGTCCATCATATTTTACGAATTGTCGAACAATCTACCTTTTTGTGGATTGAAACAGATTTTCGTCAGTATTAACAAATTTTACACGGGGCTCGTAAGAGTGTCACGATGCTATTTAATAAGCTAAGACAAAGTCAAGTTGTTTCTTTCAAATTTGGTAATTTTTTACTTTGAATGTTCTTTCTCAGATCTTATTAAATCTCATAAAAAGATACCTTCCCAAAGAAGTGTCTTTGGAGTTCAGCCTTGTACAGTCCAGGACAACAGCAGATCATTTTCTTGGCAAAGACCAACACAGAAAGGAAAAACAACCAAGCAGCAGACTTTACAGCCATCATTGAACCATGTGAGAGGGCAATCAGGAAGAGTTAACTCTTCATATAGTCTGGATCGCAGGAAATTGAACAGTCAAAGTTCAGGTACAGTGTACATTTATTGTATGAGAACTACCTGTCTTGTTTGAGTGGCCCTTCTCCATGGGCATTGACTCACAGTCTGCAATGAGTTCACTTCTGTTTGTTTTATTAGTCAAAACTATAACAAAATTCTCAAATTTGATTGGTTATCACCAGCCTGATTTAAGCAGTAATAGGACAGTGTAAGCATTATGCTTGAAATTGGACAGTTAAAGGGACAGTTAACATGTCATGCCTGTGTAAGTGGACAGAACATGTCATGTGCACTCACTGTTGTCTCACATTTCACCAAGGTAACTGTTGTTGGTTTCTTTAAATGAAAACGTGCAACTGATGTCCAATTTCCTTCTTAAATTTTTTTATAATTTTGATTAATTGGTTACAGGACTTTGCGTCTGTCTGTGATCATGCTCATGATTACAGACGGAATTGGACTTCTCTTAGTCCTATTACCATTAATAATAATAATAATAATAATAATAAACTTTATTTAAGTGTCAGTGTATTTTAGCACTGCTGTGCTAATTGGGGACACTGTAAATAAGGAAACAAATATCGCAAATAAACAGAAACTTGTTATAAACCCCAACTGGTAGGAGGCAGACCAGTTGGCTATTTACAAAGCGTGCAAGAGTTGAATTCGGGGCCACCGAAGACAAATCCATCCAGTGGCAGGGAGGAGGACTTGAAGCCGGGACCTCCGGCTTACAAATGCAGCGCCCTAACCACTAGGCCACGCTCGCCTCCATTATTAAAAGAATTGATGATGTTGATTCTTTAACTTCCAGTGGTGATTAACATGTAACTTCTCTCTATAAGATCTACACAGTATCCAGCAAACAGAATACTCAAACTTATCAGATAGTTGTTGTCTAAATCCAAAAACCAACTTCTCACAACTAATTTAAAAGGGGAGAATGAACAATGAGATCATGGGGGTTAAATAGTTAAGAATGCACTCATAAGTGCAGACTTTGCTCAATTTGATAACCCTCTCATTCCCAAGATCACATTAACCCTTTAACTCCCAAGATCTGATTGTTGATTCTCCCCTCTAGCTGCTACACATTTCCTTGTAAATTAGTTATGAGAACTTGGTACTAGATCAAGATAGCAGCTTCTATCTGATAAGTTTGAATATTCTCATTACCTGTTTGCTGAATAATGTATGGATATTGTAGGGAGAGGTTTTATGTTGATCGCTTCTGGGAGTTAAAGGGTTAATAATTCCCCTTACTCTCTGCTATACAATTTTTATGATGTTAGTTCAGAGAATTTGGTATTGGATCAACTAATAATCTCCTTGTTGATAATTCCTTTTGTTCCCACCACTGGTCTGCTTGATATTGCATTGGTATACTATCATTGAAATAATAGGCAGCCAGGTTATTGTGGAAATCACATTGTTTTGTCAGATTACACACAAGAATGGGAACTATTCAGTGCAAAGTTATCTGGGATTCCACAAAGTTTGCACAAATTTTCTGGCAAATTCTGAATATGGAATGGATTTACACGTTATCAATTGTTGTGTTGTGTATGATTTCAGGTCATGATTCTGAAAAGACAAAGATAAATGCTCCAGTCACTTCAGGGTCATCTGGATGTTCACATACTATGAACAACAATAAATCAATTCCTGAAAGTAAAACAGTCCTAAAACAAAATAACAGAAGAACAGAATTACCAACTCCAACGATGGAACAGGCACAAAAATCTCGCATGTTATCTTTACAACCAAATCATACTTTGACAGCAAAGAATCCTTATGTTTTGAATAAAAAAGAGATCCCTCCTTTGTCTAGTGTTAAAACTGTTGCACAGAAATCAGCCTTGAAATGGGAAAAACCCAGTGCTGCAAGTGCTTCAGGTTTGTCATCCGATGAAAGTAAAAGCCATATTGACTCAGAACTTTACAGGAAGAAATCACAATTACTGCAGGCAGGAACGTCATTGGGGAAGCCTTCCACTAAAGTGAAATCATCAACGATGGTTCCTCTTGAAGCACCATCCACATATGGAGCTCATGGATCATTCAAATGGTCAAAATCAAAACCATCTGCATCTAGTAATAAAGAGAAAAAAGGGAAAAAATCAAAGCCTTCAAGATCCAAGCTTAAATGGACAAAACTAGGAGCTCAAGTTGAGGCCAAAAAAGTACTGAATCCCTATGTACTCAAAAAAGAGAGTCCAGGAGGTGGAAATGCTTGTCAGAGGCACAAATTGACATCAAACAAAGCTAAAAAACTGGAAAAGCAACCACATTGTTCTTCAAAATATCAGGTACATGAAACAGTAGTTTTTTTTTTTTGTTTTGTTTTTTTTAACAAAAAACAGGGTTAAGTGTTGTTTTTTTTTTCCTTAAAGAAAGGAACCACTCACAAACAAAAATGTTATGTGGCCTATATTGTCTATAAAGGACACAATAATTGGCAAAAAAATTATGGAAAGCAACAGCAACAATTGGTATACTGAACTACACTAAGCATACAATGTAGCCCTACACTGTAGATTTGATGAGTGGATGAATTATTTGCAAAATATATTTGTTCTTTTTATGCCTGTTGCATTCCTTTATGTGAGATGAGCAATGAATTTTGGAGACAACTGTATCTCAGGATTTCTTAGGCCTGAAAAACCCTTCAGAATTTGAATTGACAGACTTACAATTTTGCAGACTGGTTTTACAATTTTCAATAGAGTGTACCCCTGTGACTTTCAAACTCTTTTCACTCAACCCTTTACACCCTTATATCAGTATGCATATTCTCCATACTGTTCTCTATACATTTCCTTAAGTGCTGACAAGGAGAATATGCATAACAAGCAAGAAGGTCTTTAATTGGTGATCATTCCTCTATTCTCATGACCATAAGGGGTTAATAGCAAACAATTTTACACTTGCTTAAACCTTGAATAATTTCAGGGCTAGGTTGTTCAAAGCTGGGTTAAGATAACCCAGGGTAAGTGTGAAATTTGATTTCAGATCTGAAAGCTTTAAAAGAAAATTCAGTTTAAATCTTTTTGATGATCAATTTGATGATCAGATGTTCTGAAAAGAATGGGGAAATTTTTCTCAGAAAGGCTTTTGAAGAGATAAATAAGAAAAGTGGATTGAAATTAACCCCAGGTCAGTGCTAATCGACTTTCAAACAACTGGCCCAGGAGCATAAAAACTTACAGAAGAGCAGCTTTTTTTAAGAGGTTGTGTTTAGCTCTTACTGAATTAATACTTGCAGTGTCATCATTTTTCCTAACACATTTGATAAATGTACTTTGCAGACAGATTCTGTTGTAAGTAAAAAGGTTTTGTCACAAAGATCTTCTGCTGGGTTCATTGACAGGTATGGTTATGATCTTGAAATAAATAAATTTTATTTATTGTTAGAGAGTGGTGGGCCTAAAAGTCAGTGTTCTGGACTGTGGGTGGAGTAATTTGGCAGTCTTTTACTATGAAAAACATTAACTAATTAAAAAAGATACTTTCATTATCATTTAAGCACCAAACTCAGTTTCTGCAACAAACTAGATGTAAGAACTGAACCTTATTATGTCCAGTGTTTTTTTTAATTGGCCTCCATCACTATAATTCCCAAAAGTGACCAACACATAAATTCTCACTGCAGGTTTATTGCATAAACCAGCTAACATTAACCAATAACAAATCATCAAGATACTTATGTTATCATGATATAACACTAAACACTGATTGAGTCTTTTTTGTTTTCTTGTGCACAGAAGGCAAAGAACCATTCAGGGAGAGAGTCCTGTGGTTACAAGGTGTGGAACTAAGTTACATGTCCTTGCAAATTTACTATAGAGATAACTGATACAACTTTATATTTGAGCAAAAAGAAAGGTGCCTTAAGTATTTTAGGCAGAAGATCTTCTGACGCAGTACTGTTTAAACTCTTGAGACATGCTGAGTAAAATGACTTTTTACTTGTGGCCATTAGATAAACTTACCCACAACTGAAAGTGACAAAATTCGTCTCCTTCACTGGTTGTGGTATTTCAATAATAAAAATGTGTTCTCCATTTCAGGAAGTAACAGGTAACATTTACTGCCCATAAAACATGTACCTCCTATTCCTGCCTAAAATTGCTTGGAATTCTTGAAAATTCACAGGGTAAAAGGATTGCTCTACTGATTTGAAAATTTATTTACTTACCTTGCTTAAAAGAGGGAAAAATGCCTGACTATTGTAAAAGCACCATGTTATGCCAAGTATTTTTAAACCAAAGCTTTGAAATGGGACATTTAGAAGATGAAGGTGATTTTAGTGTAGTGTATTTGTATGCTTAAGTTTTTTGCAAATATTGTCCAAGATTGCAGCATATAATGTAAACTATCATATGTATTATTGTTTGCTCATTTTCCAGATACAGAGTTGTGAGGTCAAAGAGGAAAGAAGCTCCAATTAAAGCCCAGGTTTGTTATTCAATACAGACTTCATTTGACCTTTTACTGTGTTATATTGTATTGCCTCTGTTGCCCCAGCTCTGTCCACATTTTGCTCTGACAAAGGGCTAATGCTCAAAATGCCTGCTTTGAAACTGCTAACAGGGGCCAATTTACAATATCAGCTCAGTTTATTATACCAAATTACCCAGTTATACTCTCCAACTGACACAGCACCACAGTTTCTTTATAAACTTACCCCCTTTATTCATCTGACCATTTAATATTGTTTAAGTGGCTTGTTACAGAGAAAGTAATGTTGCTGACAACAGTTGGTTCAATGTATGTGCTTGCTTTTTAGCATCACATATCATGTGTTGGTTTGTTCATTTGTACAGGAAACTTAGTTATTATAAAAAAATGATAAATTATTTAATTCTTAACTTCTCATTTGGTGATGCTTAAAAACAGCAAGAGTAAGTTTGTGTATTATGGTTTAGCTTGAATTCCCCCCCTCACCCTTAAAAAAAGATACAATGTGAAACAGAAAGTACAGGGTTTTTATCATACTGGGCTCCTTACTGAGTGCCAATGGAAAAAAAAAAGAAACTACTGGTAAAAAACTTATATTGCATAATTATCAACATAAAATTTTGAATTGCAAGGAGATGAAGGTGACATGAGTCCAGTATCAGCAAGTCCTATCTTGACCCTTTAACCTCTAAGAGTGGCTGGCTTCTAATTTATCCTTACAGTATCACCCTTGAATCAAATGTAGAAGCTCCTGATTGTCACACAAATTCTCCTTGTCAGAAGCATGGGACATGCAAAAAGAACAGCTAGGAGAAAATTGATATTAATGCTATGGTCTAAATGGATAAGGTTTTGATCCAAATTTCTCTGCTTGCACCTGCACTTAACAAGAGGTTGTTTTTTTTATCTCTATATCTTCCGTGATCAAGTAAAGGTGTTTCAGGGCTCGAAATTAGCACTCGCAAACTCGCGAAATGCGAGTGGTTTTTCGAAGTTGCGAGTCTAAAAAATAGTTAGGTTCCTTCTTTTGCTAGTAAAAAAAATCTTACTAGCAAAACTTTGCTAGTAGACAAAAAAGTTAAGTTCGAGCCCTGTGTTTTAGAGTGTTTTTGTCCTAATTAATAAGACCAACATTTTGTCAATGTTCTTTTGTAGAAATTGAATAAAGTGGTAGTAATTGGAGGCATTCCCTATAAGACTTCGTCCAATAAACTGACCAAAGCCAAGTCATCTTCAGCTGAGAAGGGAATTAGTAAAGGCAGCAAGGGAGTCGGTGAGCCATTGCATGATTTTTGCAAACACATCTTCTAGTGTTTGTATGTTTTATCATCAATTTGTTAAAAAAGTGCTCTTCCATTTTGGATTCATGGTAACATGATTGCCACAGGGATGATTTCCTTTAAATTAATTTTTTATTTAAATTATGTAGAATTTGATGAAATTTATGATTATTATTATGGTTAATATTATAATCATTATTACCATTTGATGGATGTCTGTTCCCAGCAAGATTGAGTTGCAAATTTTTAAACCTGCACGTACATTGTAACAGGTGAACTTTATCCTCTTTCAGGGAAGTTAACGAAAACGATCATAATTCAAGGTGAGAAGTTTGTTTCGGACTCAAAAGGCAAGACTCTTCAGAGAATCAGTAAAGGTATGTATCTGTGTGATGGTGGGAAGCTAGCAGTTTGTCAACTGCGTCTTCCCTTGCTTTTCTCTGTTTCCTTATCCCACCTAAAATTTCAACAACAAAACCGCACATGACCTAGATTGTAAATTCTCCCATTTGGCTGCCACACCATTCTTTGTAATTTGGTTACGAAAGTTTGATGTTAGATCAAGATAACAGCTTCCACCTGATGAGTTTGAGTATTCTCGTGACCTGTTTGCTAGACAATATATTGATCTATTCAGAAAGAAGTTACTCGTTAATCAATCCTGAGAGTCAATGGTTTAATAATTCCCCCTTCCCTGAACGTTCGGTGAGGTTACCAGTAGCTTACCAGAAGCAGTACAATTACAAGGGGAATCGTTGTTTCATCCTTTCCTGGCTTATTTTTATTCATACAAAAAGTCGAGAAGTCCATACTGCTCCAATTCAGATTTAGAATGTGCAGAGCGTTTTCTAGTCCCTAATCTACTTTTATAGATTCAGGTATTTATGAAGTTAATAGAGCAACCGTATCTTTGATTGAAGACGATCTAGACGTTTTAAAAAAGGAAGGGAGTGTACTCCTATTGTGCCCTAATTCGACAAGATTTTTCGTACACTTTATCATAAGTTGCTACAGTTTAAGTGTATTCTCAAAGAAGTACATAAAAGCCTTTGTCTAAGGGACGCTTCTTTGCCCAAAAAAAAAACACCCTTCCTTCAGCCCAAATCGTAAAACTCGTTATTGACCCACGAAGCATCAATTACCGTAGACTATTTTCAGTGTGACTGACTGCTTCTTACCTTTAGTTCCCAGACGAGCTTCTTTGAGGGATTCAGGTTCCTCTAAACTACGTCAGAAACCCATGAGTAGAAGGCGGACAAGTAACGGCCACATGATTATATTGCGTACGCCAACCACACTAATCAGAAGTAAACTGAACAACACACCAAGCAAGGCTCTTGCCAGGTATTTTGAGCAGTCGATCTCAGTTCATGTGGGGAACGCATGATGAAGTTTACTTGTATTATAACTAGAGAAGGATATCCTGGCCTTAATAAAGTAAAAGATAAAACAGTGCACATCTGAAAGTGGTAAAGTGTGTGTCCAGTCACGAACAAAGAGGAGAGATACTCCATTCGAATCACTTTCCCCGCAAAAGAACCCAAGGAGACCGTAGGAAATAGTGTTGGTGGAATATATACTTTCAGTTACCTTTAAAAAAATATATTGAACTCCATCAGAAACGTTCCCTATGCATTCTTTCTTTTCAAACTACCGAGGCTAAATATTACTTATTCCTGTTCCCAGTCGCGTATTACGGCGAAGTATTCACAATGCCAGGGTGTATAACAAGAACAGGTGTAAACCCGTGTCGGAGCAGTACTGCATGTTCTACAACAGATTCGGTGAGTTACGTCTCCTTACCTTCGCCTCCATGAATACATGTACTATTGAGCATTTCTAGGGACCCTTGTTGGAACAGGTTTCTACAGTATTTCCGGTTCGTTCTCTTGAGAGTGCAATCGCTGTGATATCTCCATAAGAGATCTTGAGCATGACCTGAAACCTTTGCCAAACCGTTCTGTTGCTGTTCTTGTTTACCTTTGTACAGTTTCTTAGTCTTCTTTTGCGAGGACGTATTGTATTTTGCCGGGTTTTTCAAATTCTATTTCTACTATTGACAAGAGTGCAGAGTGTACTTTCGTTCTACGTAATAAACCACTTTAACAACTGTTAGTTATAATTCTGTTAATAATTCTAGTTATGAACAACTATTAGAGAAGGCAGATCTGCCAACACTACTAAATAGTCGCTTACAGGATCTGTGCATCCTTATGTATAAAGTAAAGCATAAACTGTGCCCTGCATATATAAGTAACATCTTTAAAGAACCAAATAGTAATTACAATCTGCGGCAAGCAGATTTCTCTATACCTAGGTATGAGACAGTCACCTATGGCAAGCACTCTATTAGATATTTAGGGCTAGGCTATGGACAAAACTACCCAAGAGTATCAGGGACGTCACAACCCTAACGTCGTTTAAAAGCAAGATACGCCAACTCAATATAAGTGAACTTTTAGATGATGGCTGCGCAGGCTGTAGCCTTTGTTCATTTTGACTTCTGTGTATTTTTACTATAAATCTCTTAATGAGTTAACTATAGATATTTTACCTACTACTGTATATAGTTTTTTTTTTTTTTTTTTTTTTTTTTTAGTTTGTATATTCTCCCCTAATTGGTGTCCCCAAATTAGTAAGGGATTTGTTCCCTGGCTAGACGGTTTTTGACACTTTAATAAAGTTTCTATTCTATTCTATATTCTATTCTATAGTAGATTGAACAACTTTGTTCGGGTTCTCTCTTTTTTTCATGTGAATTATTTTAAAAGCAATGCCTTGCACTTCATCTTTTACGATCCTTCATAAAACAAGACAAATAGATCGAAAACGTTATTATTAATACTTTAGGAAAATGCCATAAGAGGGACACTTGCCCATATATTCACGACCCATCTAAAGTTGCGGTTTGCACAAAGTAAGTATGCTTATAGGCTGATTCAGTTGTCTTTGTGATGGGAAAACACCTAAGCTAGACCACATCAAATAATTGACCATTGCTGAAATGTTTTGTAGGTTTCTTCGTGGTCGATGTAAAAACTTGGATGGATCTTGTCCGTTCTCTCATAAGATTGACCCAGATAAGGTTTGTTGGCACCTTAGATATTTTTCTTTTTCCTGTAATGTTTGTTTTGGTTTTTTCCTTCGTTTATAAATGTGAAAATCCAGTTTTAAGACGCAAGTGGCACAAGTAACTTTCTGTAAATGTTCGATTTGTCTCAGATGCCAGTATGTCAATTTTTTCTCCGCGGAAAATGTTCAAACGACAATTGCCCATATTCTCACGTTAACGTAAGCAAGAAGGCAAAAGTATGCGAAGATTTTCTCAAGGGATTCTGTGCTCGAGGACAACAAGTAAGTATGCCCAACTTTGTTGGTGAAAAGCCCTTCCTGACGTACAAACTTACTGAAAGAAAAAAGGCGCTGTTCTTGATATTTTGGTTTAACAGCGGTGCTGTGTTTGTTTCTATATTTTGGTGAACACGTTCGGGGTTAGGGAAATTGAGTTGCCTTGGTGAAACAGCTAAAATAATTTACAAAACAATTCTAATATAATTCTAAATGCACGAATCAGCTAAAGAACAAAACTTTAACCGCTCCGCTTCACGTCAACTGTTTTGATTACCAAGCTGTTTGCTGTAAACGCAAAGTAGAGTCGCCCTATTGAATCTTTCTTGTTTCTTCTTTGTTAGTGTAACAAAAAGCACATCTTAGAATGCGAAGAATTCTCAAGGACAGGCAAGTGCTCCAAAGGCTCAAAATGCAAGCTTATGCACAAGGCTAGAAAACCTGCAGCATCCCGGAAACGAAATTCCTCCTCTAACGAGGAACATGGCACCTCAAAACTCCCTAAGAGAGATTTAACTGGTGACGAAGGATTCCTTCCTCTCATAGCTGGCGCCTCAGGTTTGTATAATGTGACGTATTGTATATAAAAGCCGTATACTGTACCAGAACAGCAGGTAAACGGATGCAACCGGCAAAATCACCCTTAAGAGTCTTTCTAAACTGTTTTCAGTTTGAAATCGCTTTGCATAGTGTCGAGGAATTCACCCATGCGAATGTCCTTTTTCTCGCTTTCAGATATTGTGGTCGCTATGAGACTGCCTCTATTTTGTTAGTGACTTTAGCAGCTGTACCTTATCTGATATCAGTCCAATGAATCAACGGTAAATCAACTCGGGCTAACCACTTTTCCAACATAAATATTTTGTTGAGACTTTAAGTCTTTGTAGCTTAAAGGTTCTTACTTGACTTATTCACTTGGTCAAGACGAGTGGTTACCCAGCCTACAATTTTCAGTCCTTGACAATTTTCTTTTTTCGCGTGGTTGTTGGTTAAGTCATCTTATGTTTTAGATTTAGAGAAAATTCCTGCACAGGATTCATTGGGGAATTCTCAAGAAGAGACTAAAGAAATGACGGGTAAGACTGATCGGGACCCTCGTTCAAACATGTCGAGCTTCTTTTTTCAAATCTGAAGAAAAACATAGTTATACGAGAGCTGCTTCCTTATGAAGCAATTTATAAACTGAGTGTCGGAAAGAAACCCGAGATTTTGTTGATTTTTCTTCACTACACTCTGTGATTGGTCCCAAAATCGTGCCACCCCTCAGCCAATCAGATGCAACATTTAAAACCACTTCTGCTTTGTGATGTGTGCCGCTTTTCCCGCTCTTTATGCCGTTTAAATTTATTTGCTCTGAGTTTTCATTTGCTCTATGCGATATTTTCATCCGTTCTGATTGGTCGTTGGGATTACTTTGGGATTTGGTTTGTCTCTGCTCTTTCTCGAAACGCTCTCTATTCTTTTTGAACGGGGCAGCTCTTATTGTAATAGCCACGGAAGGGTTTTTAAGCGACCATGCTTGCTTATAGATTAGGAATGACAATATCAGCGAAAAGGAGTCAGAACAAATTAAAAAGGAAAAAGGCAGAAGAGAACACACACACTTTTTTCCTGACGCCGCGAATTTACCTGATTTATTCTCAGCTGTACCAGTGGTAATTCGTCCAAGGTTCCTAAAGCCCATAGAAGCAGAAAAAGTCCGGACACCAGAACATACTTCTTCAGAATAGGTAGGCTTGGTTACAAGAGGTTCTTGTTTGATCCTCCTTGTCTCTGGGCCACTGAATTGTGGGGTTTATTGATAGATCGAGAGGTCGCTTTTTTCTTCCTCTTTTTTTTCTTCGGACTGAGTGAGTGAGTTCAATATATTTTTTGTGTGTTCTGCCTGTGATTGAGTATGTGATGTGTTTGCCTAACTCACGTCATAGTTATTTAAGGGGACTAGATAAAAAAAGGTGGCTAAATTTAACCCCCTCCCCACCCCGCCCTTCCTCAAAAAAGATTTTGCCGAATGGAAAGTAATTTTTATTTTTTACGATTTATATTGTTTTGTTCAATGTAAAGATTTTTTATGGGATGGTCCCCCTTTGAAGCCATTTTTGGCATGACGGTCGGGTCTCATACTTCTGAATCATATGATAGAAAATCTCTCTCCTGTTGGGGGAACTCGTAGAGGGAATGTCGAGACTGCATTCTTTCCGCAAATTTACGTGCTTATGAGTTCAGCATACTATTGTTAAGTAGAAAAGTTTGTATACAGAATAGATCAAGTTTATGACAGTTGGACTGTAAAGAAAATATGTAAAATTTGATGAAGTCATTTGCAAAGAGATCAGATGGAAACCATCGTAATAAAAGAAAACGAATATGTTCAATACTTTCTTCATTAAACTTGTCTAGTTTCTATAAGAAAGGATCTGTGCACACGTAAATGACATGATACTTGTCCGCCAACCCTTCCTACACACGGTAACGCCACGCGGAATGTGGTCTTCTGTTTACTCTCTGCGGCATTTAAGGACCATTTCATATGCAGGCGAGGGGGAGCGGGGGTCACAGGTTTTCAAGGTCAACAGAGGGGATCAGTCGCCGCCTACAGAGTGTAGAGGAAGGGGACTATGGAAGATTGGGTGCCAATTAGGAGGATCATAAAAATATTACAGAGCCTTACGGGGGTTCAGGTAACTGTTTTCGTGACCAAAATCTTCAAACATCAAATATGAAGCGTTTCTGTAGATTTCTGGGTCGATCTTCGGTAAACCCACCGCAGTCTTTCCCGGCGAGCTCAGAAACGGTATTCGCTTAGCGTTGTTGCCACCTGTCAGTGTTTTATTACGGATCGCATTCACAACAGCTCTGGTCCATCGATTGTATTTGTCTGGTCTCTTTCGAAGACTGTGTTTACAAGGTTTGCCGTCTTTTTTACATTCGTCTATTCCTAGTTCTGTGAAGAGATTAAAACTCAGTCGGTAGTCCCTGTCTTTCAACTGTCGTGCCACCGCTGTCCACCAGTTCACGTAGGCTTCAAAATCCTCTTCTGTGGCGTAAGCCTCTGCGTCATGGTGAACCCAAGAGATGATTGGTATCACGTCGTGTTTCAGACAGTGGTCGACAACCCTCGCCAGGTTGTTAAGAAACCGTGTGAAGTTGGCAGCGGAGTAGTTGTAAGAGTACAAATCTGCCCTGCATCGAAGTCTTAAGTTACTAAAACCTTTATCACGAACATCTTTAATGACCTGCTCCGAGTAATGTCGCATTGGATCCTTCCTTTTGAACCAGTTCGTATTAAACCCTGTGTGAATCATGACTTGTTACTTTTTTGGCGAAATGGGCAGATCTATAGCTGAATTGACAGAGAAAATTTCAGTCTAGTTTATTTCTTTTTAAACTGTTACATTGCCCACAAGTGGAAATCCCAAAGCCTATTACGTTGAAAAATTAGATTGGTTAAGTGAGAATACACCGAAAGAAAGAGGGTGGCATTATAAAAACTGAAGGAAAACAAAACAAGTGGAAAAGAAGGCAGGCAACCAATTTGACAAGTAGGTAATTTTTGGAAAGTACCTCAGTAAGGAAACATGATATTCTTTTAAGAGTAGAAAAACGAAAATTTCACTTTCAGTAGCGAGTGAAAATGGTGGACAACGGAGAATCCACTGACCGACTTTGGTGTAAAACTATGGAAAGAGCCAGCGACGCACAACAAATATGCAATTTACTGATATTTTATCAATAATTGTTAATGGATTCGATGCTAGCTGATATCATACTTTTTAACAAATCGACAGCGATGCAGCGTGGTCTTTACTCGACAACGATATTTTTCATCACAGTGGTCAAAATGTTGTGGACTCATTCGGCTGCGCCTCGTGAGTCCGTAGTAAGACGCTTTCTTTCAATCATCTACGAGACTACGACCAATATGAGACAAGTCACCAACTTCCATGACAGTTTAAAAACCTACCTTTTGCCTCAGTTTCAAACTCCACCAACAGAAGGAAAAACAGTGGAAGCAGAATCACGGTTCTAAGCATCTTTTCTTCCATCGATTCCTGTCAATGATTAAAAAAGAAAGTAAAATTCGATATTTCGGTGTAAAGATGTCAGTGTTGACAAGGACTCTTCTCATAACCCGGCGGGAGGGGGGGGCTACTTCTTATCAGTTATGCGATACTCACTTTTACTTTCACTTTCACTGGTGTAAAAGTCACTCTTGTTAAACCTTGTTGCAGATGGTGTCGGGATGAACAGTTAGTAGGTGCTTCTGTTTAGCTCGTGCCACAACTGAATTTACCAGCTTCAAATCACTCAATTTAATCCTTTCAAGACGTACAATTTCGCATTTACAAACCTCACGTATTTTCAGTAGTCAAGGTTACCCCGGAACTGGCAAAAAAGCATTAAGGTCATAACCTAATCGAATTTACGATAAAGGTATACTTATAACCTGATTATTTTAGGACGGTACCTTCCGAGGAATGCTAAACATCACGTCGTAAAAGCACACGTATTAGGAAGTTCTTTCCCTATAGAAGCGCCCAATATATTTTAACCGGCTGCTTCTTTTAGCCTTAAAGGGGCTTTACTCAGTTGTATTTAGGCTATGAAGAGTTTTTGTAGTTACTGCTTCCTACACGAGAAAAAGCCACTTTTGTCAACATTGTTGGATCGTGTTGTGAGATGTTGTGATTGAGCTGACCAAACGCACGTAACATCTTGCAACATCCAAAAAATCTTGCAACATCCAAAAATCTTGCAAAAAAAAATTGATCATTTTTCAAACTTAATCCAACTTTGACTACGAATATGTGAAAATCATATACGCATCTTGAAAATCATATATCCAACATCTTGCAACATGTTGCAATACGTTGCTACAGGGTGGCCAAACGCGTGCATGCATATGCGTCCCAAGCTCATGTCTTGAGGAGAGGAAAATATTATTTTCGGACACGTACGTATTTATTAATGAAAGCGTTAGGATTGTATCATAGGATGTTAGGTTACGCGAGGAACCGTTGAGAATTTGAACTCGCTAAATATTCCGAGACATGAACATTTTACAAGTAAGATTAATAAAACTAACTCATTCCTTATGTGTCCATCGTAGTTTCTAATGATCTCTGCCGTTTTGGGCTTGCTTTGCTATCACTGTAATTCTAGTCATAACGAGCACTTGGAAATACTGGTGGAAAACTCGTTTTCATCGTAATGTGCGGAGATTTTTACACTTTCCAGGGTGCGATGATCTCAGATAATTAACTGTGTTGATATTTCGGAAAATTTAGCGTTGTTAATGGAGCATATGTTGTTCCCCATACTATTCCTTATAACGGATTCAAATTCTCGACGATTCCTCGCGCAACCTAACACTGCGTAACATACGTAGCCTACGTGTAGCCGAACCCCCCCCCCCCCCCCCCAAGGCAAAACGGAAGGTAAGGAAAATTCTACGTTCCCTCGCTTCCGTTTCACTTTGGGGAGCGGGTACGGCTACACGTAGGCTAACACATACCTGACCGAGAATTAATATTTCGAATTCCCTTTTCTCGAATGAGCTTGGGATGCCCTTGGTGCAACACGTTGCGCGCAGCAATGTTACAAGTTTTTGCGTTGAAATGTGGCGTGCGTTTGGTCGGGTTTTAAGAGTGAGTCAGTAAGTGAGAGTTACATTACAGCGCCGAACTTCACCCGATTTTCACCCAATTTTACTCGAAGTTTTTTGTTTCGGAGTTTCTTCACCGTAGTTTGACTTTCGCACAATAAACAATTAGGTGCAGCATACACTAAAGAAAGAAGAATGCGTTTTGAAACCAATTATTTTTTGTCTAACAGCACCCAAGATATGATCTTCTCTGTGGTTGCCGTGACGCTACGTTCTAAGTCACTACATCGTGGCCTCTCAACCTCGCGTGCCCATAACACGACAGCACGTACGACATCTCAATTGTCTCAAAAAGTACTGCTTCTAGAATGCCTTAAAAAGCACAACCTCTCAAATGCCATAAAAGCACAACTTCTCAATTGTCTTAAAAAGTACAACTTCTCACATTTCCTCAAAGGCACGACTTCTAATATCTTAAAAAACCCAAATTCTCGAATGTCCTAAAAGTACAACTTCTCAAAAGCACAAATTGTCCGAAAAAAAAAAAACAAATTCTCAAAAGCGCAACTTCTCAAATGTTTTAAAAGGCACAACTTCTCAAATGCCTTAAAAGCGCAACTTTTAAAATGTGATAGAAAGCACGACTTCTCGAATGTCATAAAAGGCAGGACTTCTCAAATGTTTTGGCTCCTCAAATGTGTAAAAAAGTATGACTCCTCAAGTGTCTTAAAAAGCACAACTTCTCAAATGTCTTAAAAGCACAACTTTTTAAATGTCTTTACTTCTCAAATGTCTTAGAAAGCGAAACTTCCCAGATATCCTAAAAAGAACGACTTCTCAAATATTTAGGCTTCTCAAATGTCTTAAAAAGCACGACTTCTCAAATGTCTTAGAAAGCACAACTTCTCAAATATCTGATCACGAAAACGTAGGTGAATGTACGAGAAACACTGGTGTGTTGCTCTGGAATGTCAAAGTCCAAGTAAGGCAGAGACGTTTTGTTGACACGAACAACCGGAAGAAGATTAAAACTAATTCTGGCACGCTTTGTCGTCAATAGAACCACTGTAAGGTTGTCGTTCGTTTAGCATTTTAAACCAAATTGTGCTGACCAGAAAGGTGTAGTGAGCACTAAGAATGAAAACTTCTAACTTCCAGCAGCTTCCGTCCGTCACAAAGACATTTGTGCTTAACTGCTCCCTACACTAAATTATAGTTCACTCCTCAGATTTTTCTCGCTGACCCCACCGGAATTGTGTATGAAATTTTCACGTATCTGATTTACACGGTGTTTCGCAATGATCGAGTGGTCACTGAAAGAGTAGATCCTCTCTTGAGGTCACTAGAAAAAAACGCAAAAAAAAGAACTCGGCCAATATCCAGCCATCTTGACCTCACGCCTAATCAATAACGCATATAAACAGGCGGAATTCATCTTCTAGAACTTACATGATGCAAATAAATAAATACAGACGCGAGGTAAGTTTGTTTTCAATCGAAACTAGCTCAGATTTTTGGGTCTGGTTCATTTCCATACAAACCTTTATGGCGTAAAACAAACAAACAAACAAACAAGACTGACAGGAGGCTACTGTCTAAGCTGCGGGTAAGAGCTGCCTGTTCCGGAACTTACACACTCGTTCACCTGCTCATTTCAAAATCGAGGAAAAATTCCGACGCAAAATTGACGTAAAAATGAGTTTCTTTACGTCAACCGCTGATAGGCGGATATCTTTAAAAGCTGTCATGTGCTCAATGATTTGCTCCTGTTCATGAAAGAATTCAATGGCCAGAAAAAGATCTACTTTCTCTTTCTCAAGGACGGTAAAACTGAGGAGCTGTAAAGCATGTGCTGTCAGGTGATACTGGAATCATCTATCAACCAGCGAGGGAGTTGTGATGGCTCCTTGTGGAGCGTGAAATTTAGTTTGGGGGAAACTACAGTCCTCAACCCCCGTCGACTGGCTCAGCCGTCTTTACTTCTACTTAAGTGTCAAACAAACAGGCAAACTGACAAAATACAACCAAGCCAGACGGTGCCAGTTTTGGTGCCAGTCCATTATCTTTCTCCGTGATGGAGAGAGACTGGGGCATTACGTTACCACCTTCAATTTAAATTTTTTGTAGCAGTGTTTGGTTGTATCCGTTGTAATCAATGTAATGAATCTAAAATGAGCAGCCCAGAACATCGACAACTCGTAGGAAGGTTCAGCTTAACCGTCAATGGGGAAGAGAAAAACGTTGACGTGTACGAATTTCGATATGTTTGGAAATCTCGATCTGGGATCGAGCTTGTCGACCGCCAAAATGAGAACGGCGACATTTATGCTATTTTGTCAGCCAATCATCCTGAGGTTAATCTGGAACCGGGAGAATTTATCGTGAACTCGAGCACTGAAAACAAGGAAATATTGCCTCAAATGCAGCAATTCCCAGAGTTTGAAGATACTGGACGAGTTGCAAATTTTTCCGGTGGCAAGTTTCCAATATGGCGACTACAAAGCTACGATGTTTGCCCGGGAGAAGTCGTCAGAAATAAGGTTGAAAGCGACTTACACTTTACAGGTGTTGTAGAGAGGCTGTTTTCTGATATGCACGAAAGCCTTCCCAAGAAACAGTACAAGGATGTGATCGCTGCAAGTCAATTGATTGAAAGCTTGCAGTTTTTGTCACAAGCACTGTGTGAATCAGATTTCTTTTCGGAGGACGCTCAAAGCTTGAAACATAATGAAAAATGGTTAACGAAAGACGCCAGAGGAAGGTGGAAGATTGTGAGAGAGACAGAAATATAATTAATTGTCAAGATATCCAAACTTCTTGTACCGAACCGTGACTACTGACTTACGTTTAAGTTCCACAACGATTCGGTGGGCCGTGTCGCAGAATCGTTACGACTCAACATTTGTGTAAACTGAAGTTGCCTCTTATTACTCAGCTGTGTTAATGATAATCACAACCTTTTATTCCTCTCTGCCGCTTCGACTGTCCACAAATCAATACTTGCAGTTGACTAGCTAGGATGAACAGCAACTGCAAACCAAATCAGTTTTCATAAAATAGTCTCTCGTAATTAAGAATATATGTTATTCACCAGCTGGGTGCCCGAGGGCTTGAGTACCGCCCAAGGCTCAAGACCTCGGGCACAGTTTTTCCCAATACGGACCGACCTAGTCTGTTGAGTAACATTTTCATTTTTTTCTAAAACTTAACAACATTTTTGCCAAAGGAACCAGATTGATTTAAGGCAGTAATTAAGGCAAGATCTTCCTTTGACTGAACAATTTTTGAGCGAGGAAATGGTAATCAGACCACAGGATTCGTTACCGTGTCCTCTGAAAAAAAGGAAGGTTTTCATTTTTTTCTTTAAAATACTGAACATCGCACTGCTATAACATGTAGAGACACGTGACACTGCATAACCTCACGCTCTGTCCCACCTATCTTTGAATTGATTTGAGGTTTTCTTTTTAATTTATTATAGGCAGTATAGTTTTCTTTGAAAACCAGTTGAAACAGCGGAAACCAAATTTAAAGGAATGTCACGTACGAATGAACTGTGGCGAAAACCTTGTCCTGAAAATAGTACATTCGTAGAGAGAAAGACTTGAATGGCTTTTCATGATAAACTTTATTTCCTCTTCTCCTAAGACCAAAAGAGGCCCTGAACAGAATTAGATTTAAAGCTATCAAAACCAGCCCTGCTTGAGAGCACTATTTTCAATTCTTGCCCGTTTGTTTCATTCAATATTCACAAAACATTTCAAAAATATTATTATTAGTTATAATTTTGCAAAGATTCCACCAATGAGTGCAACATATGAAGTAAACTGCATACAAACTATCCTTGTCTCTTAAAGCAGTTTTCAATTGAGTAATGAAACTAGTGGTGTTGCCTTAGTTTTGCTACACTTTGGTCCGAGTAGTTTTCAATTAACTGTCAAAAGTAATTCATGATTACTTTGGTTTTGCTTAACTTTGCTCTTTGATTGGATCTGAAAACTTCTGACAACTTTTAAACCAATCAGACTCAAAAAATTAAAACTACTCATGATATGGTTGCCTACAATTTCCCCTATTTCATGCAGTTTGCTGTTTTTACTTCAAGCTCTCATTTAATGATGATGTCAATCTTAACTGACTCCAATTGGTTGTTGTGATTACTTTGGTTTTTTTTTTAAACAACTGAAAACTGCTCTTAAACAAAATCTCACTTGTTCACTTGTATTTTCTTGCCCATAAGACAGTTTATCTGTTTTAATTTAAATTCTCATTAGTCCCACGTGATGTTTTTCTTCCAATGAGCTTTTGTGATTACTTTGATTTTGTTTTAAAGACACTCAGTCAAAAAGTGCTGTATGTACTGATAAGGAATTAAATAAGTTATATCATGCCTGCTGTAAGTTTCCCCATACTTAAAGTAAACCAGAATATATTTTTGTTCTTTTACTCTGTATTTTACATGACTATCACACAAACCTTTAAGCATATCATTTTAATCCTAGCTCATAAAGTCAGAAAATATTTATCTTTTGACAATTTTAAAATTACTTCCTACAAAACATAGTCTACAGTTCCATTTTCAAACACAGTGTCATAAAATAATTATTTTACAGAGTACAGTCGAACCTTGATTATCCAGACTCATGGGGAACTGGGCTCAATAGTCCAAATAATTGAAAATATGAATATAGATGTTTGTAGATGAAAGGACCAGAGATGCAACTTAAGATAACCAAAAAATTCCAATAAATGAGGTCTAGATAATCAAAGTTTGACTGTACTTGTACTTGCAAACTCTAGTAACAACAACATTCCCCAACAATTTTATTGTTTACATTTTCAAAACATCTATAGTTCATAAACTGCCTTAAATCATTGGGTTGACTTTTCAAGGATGCTTTTATTCCACCTGCTGTTATCAAAGTTTAAATCATGAATGGCTCACCCAGTGCTCCTTTAAGGTTGCTTACTATCCTCTTCACTTTCCTGAAAGATAGTTTTGTTTTATTTAGATTAGGAGTAGTGCAGGTTGAAAAGTTCACCATTGTAAGGTGAGTTAAAATTGAAAGTAAGCTGCAACGAAAGGCCCTTAAAAGACGATGAAAACAAAACACTTTATTTTTGAAAAAAGGTTGTGGTATTTAAAAAAGACAGACATAGAAAGGGCCTGATGACAATTGCATCATTCCTGTTTTGAAGCAAAAGACAACCTTATTTCATTTGTAAGCTTGAGGGTATAGTTTGCTGTCCAACAGCCCTATTAATAAAAGCAACTGCAATTTTTTTTCTTTGTATACTTAACCATAATTATTTTTTATGGCTAACAAGTCCTGCAGAGGGCCTATCAACTTTACCAAGTACACTACCTTTTTCTCTGCTTCTTGTTCAGTTCTTGAGGTGGCACTGACTTCAGGTAACTTCTGATTAAGTAGTTCTTCATCCTCGGAAGACAGTCCAACAAATGTTTGGTCTTTGTCCATACCTCCAGGTACATCACTTGTCTTAATTAATTATTAAGAATTCATTTCAGTCTTGCTTTATCAAAGGTTTCCCTTCACTTTTTTATCAAATTTTTAAGACTAATTTGATTTTTGTTGTTGTTTAGCAATCACTTGACTGAATGAAAAAAAGCCAAATTATGTATGTAAAATATATAAAAGGAATGTATCTCACACAGTTTTAACTAAACCTCAAATGTTGACCTCATATAAGTGACTAAATAGGAATTTCCCTTTAAATTATCAATTCATTTTGAAGCAGAGAGGTGATGAGAAGACAGAAAAATATTAATTGAAGGACATCATTTGATTTGGCACCAAATTCTCAAAGTAAAATGCAAGAGAAATGTTTGAGAGACAGTGCAGAGAAGGAATGTTTTGATCCTGGGAGTGAAAGGATTAACTCACTGAAGACATGCTTTGTGAAGGCGATGGCACCCATGTAAGATAAAGTCAAGGGTTTTAAAAACTGACCAACCTCCGCTTCTGAGCCAAAGAAATCATCAAGTTCCTTATCCATATCACTGTTGTCTTCCAACATGATATCATCCAGAGATCCACTACCCCGACCATGCACCAAACAGATTGGTTCTAACATGCAAAATTAGTAGTTGACAGACAGGCTTCAAGTTATTTGTGAATTTCATAAACTTGTTCTTTACAAACTATGAAGGGACTTAGAAAACTGTGAACACTTTGATTTGAGTTGAGTTTCAGAGAAATCTTTAGTGGTTTGATATTAATTAATACACAGGAATATTTTGCCTGACAATCTTTCTCTTTTTACTTTCAGAGTGGTTAGTGACATCTGATCATGAAACTGATTGGATTTACCAAACATAAATTTGCTACCCTGCATTTAATCATATGTACATGCAAAAGAATGATATTTGGCATATAACTGCAAGCAGTTAAGTAAGAATCAATAAAGGTCATGTATTTTGTTTTTTCATACCTTCTGTTCTGCCATGCTGTATGTAGTAGTTCATTTGTTCAAGAAAGGCATCTTCATAGACTTGTCGTTTTTCTATGGAAGCTTGCCTCTCCAGTTGCTGTATTTTAACTTCATCCCTTTCCTTGGCTAATTGAAGCTCCTCTGAAACAATTTGAAGAGCAATCATGATTACAAACTACCATAATTGTATAACCTCTTCCTGAACTCTGATGACAACTTTCATCACATTTGATGTATCAAATGATTTATCCTATGATATCACAACCATCTCACATTTCCACTTAGTTTGAATCATAAACCATGCAGAGAAATTAAAGCAATATAATTAAACAAGTAGGACCAACAATCTCTTTTAATCTGTTCCCACTATTGTGAAAGCACTATGACTAGAAGAACTGGTTGTGCCTCTAAAAAAGTTATTAATTAACACAGATCACACCCTACCACCAGCGCCCATATTCTCCATACTGTTCTCTATACCTGTAAATTTCCTTGGGTAATGATGAGGAGAATTTGATTATTAATCAAGAGCTTTCTTAGCTTGGTGATCATTTCCTTTATTTGAGTGACTTTGGTGTGTGACTCAGGGGTTATATTGTGAGGAGAAATGAGACACTCCAGTCTTAGGGGTCAAAGGTTTAAAAGTGACAAAGGATATTTTCCTACCTCTAAGAGTTTCCAAATCATCCCTGAAAAATCAATTATGATAGAAAGTAAGGTAAATGAATAACTGATGTAGGTGACAGAAATGCAAGACAAGATACATGCACACTTAGTGGATGTTAGTAGTACATTACAGATATTTCTAATCATCAAAGATACTGTCACACGCAAGATTAATGGATGACTACAAGTGTACTTCAGTTTATAATACAGAACACCACAGTCACCAAAGTGCTTGGGGAAGGTATGAAAACCATAACTGAAGCTAGCAAGCTACTCACTGAAATGTTCAAATCATACAGAGAACTGGTAATGAATAGATAATGAAGGCTTCTTTGGGACAGCTTGCTTTGCCAGTGTCCCATGGGGTTGTGCTGTGACAATTTACTGATTCTTAACAACTGCTACTTCGCGCTGAACAAAATATATGTTTAACTTACTCTCTGTTATGTCTTAGCTTGGAAAGCTTGAGTCCTTGCGCAGCTTTCCGTCTCTCTAGGTCCAGCTGTTCACAAACCTCTTCCAAGTCTATCATCAAGTTATCCAACACTTCTATCTGTCCACCAAAGGCATCTAACAACAATATCACACCAAATAGCTTGTAAGCCAATGGATAGCTACATGATGTAATGAAATTTGCATATGAATACCATTATATAGGGCATGTTTTTGTAACTTACCAGTTTGTTTTGGGTTTCTATGACCAGGAATTAATTAGTTACAGTTACCATAAAAGCTTTATAACTTGTCATATCATTGAATTTAGCAACTGTTCTCCTTCTGGATGCATATAAAACAATAGCACTGTATAATTCTGCTACTTATGAAATGAGACCCCATGGTACCAAACCACTTCATGCTGTATTGCTCTAGCTGTCTCTAACCTGGCTGTAGCCAACCCCTAAGAGTGACTGGCTTTTGATTTCTGAGAATTTCAGAGTTAGCATTAAAAGCCTTGCTGCAACTGTTCCTATGAAAACATACGTACTCAAATATTCATACATGTTACATGTACTCAAGTATACCTATATCTGCCTTGGCTGTTTCAATGTTCTTTATCACTTCAGGTAGTAAAGCCAGTTCTGTGTGGAACATATTCATGTTGGCGTATAAATTGGAACATATCTTGGAAAACTCAGCAATACTCTGATCAGACCTCTAGAAAAAGAAAATTTAAAAATAGACAAAAACAACAACAACACAAAAGTAAAACATTCTGAATGACAAGAAAAAAACTGACAGAACGACAAGAAAAAAACCTACTACGGTGTTAATTAAGCTTACTGACCTCTGCTTTTTCTGCACATTCTCTAGATGCTTCATGAAGCTCTGCCCATTCTTTTTGGAACCTAATAAATGTTTACCCATTATTTTTGCAATGATTAATATTTCATATTAATTAGCAATAATTAAATATTTAACCTAAAGCTGTGTGTAGTCAAAGTTATATGTGTTGAAACTGAGATGAGA
Organism: Pocillopora verrucosa; assembly: GCF_036669915.1. Taxonomy (NCBI): domain Eukaryota; kingdom Metazoa; phylum Cnidaria; class Anthozoa; order Scleractinia; family Pocilloporidae; genus Pocillopora; species Pocillopora verrucosa. The sequence goes on along the minus strand of NC_089314.1, from coordinate 27,615,765 downwards.
ACATTCATACTGAAAGTACAATTTTAAAACAGCTAACCACGGCTCACTTTTAGTACAAAAAAAATTTATTAGAGTTTCCAAAAAAAGAACCAAAGCATATTTTTTTTCTCTGTAATTTATCAATCTATAGTCAAACATTTTTTTCCTGAGCCAATTCAGTATGATACTAAAAAATGAACATCTCAACTACTGAGTGTCAATATGCAACATGCTGTTGTTCAATATACAAGATGTACATGTTGTTGTTCAGATCTTTTTTAGATGAAGACAGCAGTGGGATAATAACACTTCTTTCTGGTGGCCATTCCTCCAACTGTCTGTACCATTTCAATGACAATTTTCTGGATAATTAGTTGATAGAAAAATCTCAAGAACATCTTTACCTAATCCTTTCAACCCTGATAGTGACTACCATGTAATATCTCCTTACAGTAATACTACTGAATTATTCATTAAGATTATGAGGATAAAGGAAATGATTGCCAACCTAAGAAGCTTTGATCGTTAACAAATTCTCCCTGTCAGTATCAAAGGAAAAGACTGGAAAAGAGTAGGGAGAATATATCTGTGTGTAGATAGTGATGTTAGGTTGTAAAGTTTTCAGTTCCCAAGCAGAATGTACTTTTAAGTTTTACCTATCGCTGATTTGTTGAAATCGTATTACATATTAATTGGAATAGAAGTGGTCTATTTTTCTCCACTAATTACTGGCACTCAGTCATCACTTACTTGCTTAGGATTTCAGAACCTGCCTCAAGGTTACAACTAAAGCACTGGTCATCACTATGGATCAGGGAAAACCACAAAATGATAATGATTATTTAAATAAAATCACTTTGGGCTCTCCTAAGCTAGCACAATAAAAAAAGCTCAGTGGGTCAGCATACATGCTGTATGTCAGCAATTTGCATCATTTACAATTATTCTCTTAGTGGTTTCTTGCTCTTTTCTTTCTAAAGTGTTTCATTTTTTTGTGCAAAACTTACAATATTTAATTCATGGGCATGACATTTACCATATTTCTTCAAACAAGCACCCTAAGTGCTTGATTGAAGTATTTAACAAATAGTAAGTTTATTTCACAAAAAAAAATAAATAACAATAAAATGTGAAGATATAGCACAGAAAGGGAATTCAAAGATTGTAAGCTAGTAAACAAATGATAATCAATTATCATGTGTGCAGCTGAGTTTTTTTTTCTTGTAGAAGGGGGGTGTTGAGGTGGGTGGGTGCCTAAATTCAAGCCTAGAGACTTAATCAATTAGATAGGTATGCAACTTTAACATCACGCGAATCACCAATTAAGAATTATTGCAATGTAACAGAGAGACCAGAACATGTTAACCGAGAGATGTATGCAATGAAATAACCCGTGTTCAATTAGAGCAAATAACATGAAGAAAATACCCTGATTTGAGAACCTACCTTTCAATTACTTCATCTGTGATGAATGTCGTTCTTCTGTTCAATAAAACAGGATATCTGTACTCAAGCTTATTGCTACTCAATACCTTAAGACTAACATCTAAGTCCTCCTTATAGTATCAGCCCTGAACCTAACACAAAAGTTACGAGAGTGAAGGAAATGATCGGCATCTTAAGACGCTATCGACTGTTATAAAAACTATCCTTGTGAACACCAGTAGAAATGTAGGAAGATTATCTTAAATATAAGAACTGATGCTAGGGTGTAAAGGGTTACCCAGGTTTAGGTAGCTACAATTAAGGATATTAATCTTGATTATCCAGTTATATACACGTAAAAGCTTACACAAAAATAACAATTAACACCACATACTGATATACTGACCTTACTATTTTCTTATTGACAGCTTTGGCCTTATCTGCGATTGATTTCCAGCTGATGGAGGATAAAATCAAAACCGAGTAATGATCATAGGCTTCTTCTAAAACTCGTGCAAAACTATACAACCACAATTACTCTTACCCTTGGGTCAGATCATGTTGTACTGTTTGCAAACGATCTCTAAAATTATCAAACATTCTGTCTGCGTTATTACACCGAGATCGTCTGGCCTTCTTGGTATTAGTTCGTCTCGAAAATTGACTAAATGTTCACCATCTTTTCTTTCTATTTTTGTTCTTTGACTATATTAAACTACGAGAAACCGCTGACTAAATATGGCCCACAATGCATCTCTAGGTCATTTCTAATATGGCTGCAGGGCGCTTCTTGTTCGTTTCCTGTTTGAACCTTGAAAGTATTGTGGAACCTGAACATTGACGTAAAAATTTTCCAATATATCAGCGCGTTTTGAGATTCAGAAGCTCGGAATTTTTTGGTGCATTGCTTATCTTTCTCAAGTTGTTTGGGATCCATCTGTGATCAAGTTTACCTTTCTTCATTTTGTTTGTAATTCTGGAAGATTCGAAGGCGCACGTAACAACGTAACCTAATTGTTTATGTACTTATTTCAAAGTAGAAGAGGAAATGGCGAACTCAAGTGACGAGTCTCTTATTATGACTTTACTGGAACAGATCAGGGCTTTGGAAGATGAGAGGGATAAGGCTTTGCAGCTTGTTAGCGAGCTCGAGAAGAAAGTGAAAGTAGGCTCAAAGTCAGAAACAGACTCTCACGGAGTCCAAGGTATCGACAGTCCGAGCGAGGAGTCTGAGACGAAACTTGAGAAATTAAAGGAGGAGAACGAAGTTTTAAAAGGAACTGTTGAATCAATGGCACAAGCGGTGATATTCGATCTCGAAGAAATTCGACTCAATGAAGAGCAACGAAGATTTAATTTAAAAGAACTCATTTGCGAGGAGCAGAATCATCAATCCGAAGAGTCAAGCAAGGACATGGATGCTGATGGTTATAAGACAATGTTGGAAATGTGTAAAAAGTATTATGGAAAAATGGTGGCTGAGCTTCAGGACGAGAGAGGCTCTCTACAGCAGAAGGTTGAGAAACAGCAAGCTTTGCTCCTGGAAAAGGACATGAAAATTGCAGAACTGGAATTGAAGCTACAGCAAGGTTCTCGAAAGTAAAATATGATAATTGCTTGAAATACATCTTTGTGAAAACAGGTTAGATTTTGTATATTTTGTTACGCGACACTCAGAGAAACCAAAGTTCAAATGGGATTCATCATTCATAAGTTGCATGGAGATAAATATGGTTATAATAATGAAATAAAATTAGGGGCTCCTGATCAAGTTAATTAAAAGAACTTGAAAATCATGCTTGGTTTTATGCTACTCTGGTTTAAAAATTTAATGAATGTAAGTGAGAAGTTACAATTCATAGACCCATCCTACAGAACCCATCAAGAGAATTTTGAATAGCCACAACATTTAAGTTGCTCGAAAACCTTTTAAGACTTTAAGGTATATTTTCGCAAAACCTAAGGATCCTGTTAGGAAATGACAATGAACTGACACTATTTATTCTATTTTGTGCAATGACTGTGATCACAAGTATATCAGACAGACCAAAAAGAGCATCAAAATGGGGTCTTCTTTTGGGAAAAAAAAAATTCAGCTTTGTCAGTTCACGCATGTGTAACCACAGGCAGCTCAAGCTCTAGCTGTGAGATGATCATCTTGTGAAAGAAGAGTCATTGCAAAATTATAAGAATTTGTATGGGAATATTTACAACCACTCTAATGACTAAAAAAATAAGTCAAATTCTCATTAAAATACCTCACCTTGCTTCTACAGTGCATTTCCTGTTATCTGAGCGCTTACTATGTTGAAAAGAACTTATTTTAGCTAGCTGTCCACTTCGGGCTTTCCTTATGTACATAGTAAACCTTGAAATGGATGACTTGCTAAAGTGGGTTCTTTTTAACATAGTAAGCAGTCAGATAACAAGCAATGCATTTTGAAAGTAAGGTGAGGTATTTTTATTGAGAATTTGACTTATTATTTTATTCCCTAGAGCTTCAAACTCACCTCTTAAGAATTGTATGGTACACAGTAAGGAGAATTTCTAATGAGATCTTAGGAGTGAAAGGGTTAATATAAGTCAGTGCTGTGTTCATCAATGTCCTAACCCAGTGCTTCAGATTTTTTTCTTTTCAACATATTGGGAGGAAACTTAGTGATGTCTTTCATGGTGATAATCTATAGAAATATAAAAAAAAATGTGAAATATTATAGTATGTCAAAGAGAAATTCTGATTCCCCTGAGATTAATTCATTTTCAGACCTTTACTGGTGCATGTGTTTGCATATTGGCTCATTATTTTCAGTGAATCAAGGATGTGAAATAGTGCATCACTGCTGGGCATAAGTAAATGGTAAACTGTCTCTTGTAACTGTAAAATTGCTCAGGATTGATCAGGGTTACAGTTCATTCAATTAATGTTTTGACACATAATAGAGAGTCAAATAACTCGTACTTAGGAAAGCAAGAATTTGAATTAGGATATTTCTCATATTTCATATTTAATTATTGACATTGTTAAGTGAATGATTGGGAAATGCCTTCGTAAATTAATAAGCATTTGTGGCAAAATGGTTGATTTAATAATTCAATTGCAAAAATAAGTGTTGCAATCAGCTCCACTACTGATTGCCAGAATGTTGCCAATCACTTGTTATGTGCAAAGTAATTGAAAACAGAGTCACATTTACTTCTAACAACAAAATTTACAATGAAGAAATAACCCAACTTTTTTTTATTTTAAGCATTGCTGTACACAGACAGTTATTTAAGTTTCCAATAGTTTAATCATGAACATTCATCAATATGACATACATGTAGGTCAGAAAGATATTCCATGAATTAAAGTATAATGTTTTTAAAATTACATGCAAATCATAAGTGTGGTTGAAAATGTTTATTTTGTAGTATTTTCTAGGGTTGAATTAAATGCTTTTTGAGATTTAAAGGTACCAGATTAAAACCGATCAAACTTTTGCTGTTGACCCTTTAACTCCCATGAGTGACCATGAGAGATTTTCTCCTTACAATATCAATACAATATCAAGCAAAAAAGTGATGAGAATAAAGAAAAATATCAATTGGGAGATTATTAGTTGATCTAATACTATATTTCCTGAACTAGCATCTTAATAGCGGAGCTCGCAGAGTGTAGCCCCATAATTCTATAAAATATTAGTAACCCATCAAGCTGAAAAAAATTTGGATGTACGACCGTACGACCGTACAAGGTGCTACTTTTAACATGCGTGGTCAACTGTACCGCGGGCACGCCAACGCCACGGCTTTGTCCAGTGGTCAGTGCACTGGGCTCCGAGTCGGACGACCCGGGTTCTAGTCCTGGCCGGGGCAAGGCGTTGTGCCTTTGAGACGTGCGGGAAAAAAATGCGAATTCCGCTTTTAGGCTTGGCTAAATTTATATATTAATTGTATGGCAGACAATAAAAAGAATTACTAATGAGATTTTGGGGAGTGAAAGGGTTAAAGTGATGTTACTTCTTTTCACCTGGAAAATGCATATTTCTCACTTACTTTCTGCATACACATCACTTGTTTGCTTAATTTTGCCAACTGAAACCACGTAGAGAGAAGAAAGAAAAGAGGAGAAATGAAGGGTTAAATAGCAAAGTTGAGCAAAGTGAAATTCATAGTAAAACAGTATAGGTTTTGAAATTCTGTGTCAGTCTACAAAAAAATATTTTGCCGCTTTTAATTATTTCAAAACTTCAAAATTTTAAATGGAAGTCTCTTCAAATGACTGAAAGACTCATTCTTCAAATTAGTTTTGCTCGACGTTCAAAGCACACTCAAGACCGTTGAAGCACAGGCAGCCCAAGCTTCTGCTGTGAGATGATCATCTTGCGAAATAACTGTCATGGTGGAATTATAGGAGTCTGTATGGAAATATTTACGACCGCGCTAAGGAATTAAAACATACGTCAAATTCTCAATAAAAATACCTCACCTTATTTCCAGTGTATCACTTGTTATCTGACCGCTTACTTTGATGAAAAGAACCCATTTTAGCGAGTTATCCATTTCCATTAATCATCTTACAGCTGGAGCTTGGGCTGCCTGTGGTTGAAGTTGTCATGCAGAAGTTGGTAATTTTTATGTATAAAAAAAAGGAACGTGCAGTGAGTTCTTTGTCTCATACCTACAAACTTTATTTAATTCTGCCCAAGGGATTTTTCAGAATTAATTTACAATGTGTATATATAATATAAAAGACTAATGATATAAAATAATAACTTACTTGTACTTGATATAGAAATAACTTAAAATTACTACTACTAAATGAACAATCATAAAAACTAACACTATTAAATATTCTATAGTTATAAGTTGAGAGACCGGTATCCTATTTCTTCGCTAATTCAGCCTTTGCATGCTTTTTAAATGATCTTAGTGATCGAGCAGTTCTGGTGTTGTTACTGAGACTATTCCACGCTTTTGCTACCCTATAAAAGAAACCACGCTGGGCAGCCGCTGTCCGGCATTTTGGCAAATTTAGATCTTCACTGTTGCGGAGGTTGTAAACGTGCGATGTTGAGCGCTTCTCTATTTTACAGCTAATATATGCTGGCACTAAATTGTTAACACATTTATACATCATTGTCACGTCAAGCAATCGAAGTTGCTCCTCTATAGTTAGCCAGCCAAGAGCATTCAAGGCCGGTGTAATATGATCAGGAAATACGCAGAACAGTAGAATAATTTACTAAACACAATAGAGTTAATCATTATATACAGAACTTCCATGGAGAACAGGTGGCGAACCCTACTTATTTTACATAAACTAGTTTGCAAAAATGACGATAACAATGAGATATGATTATTGAATGCTAAGCCAGAGTCCAGGGTAACACCCAGGTCTTTGGCGGACGAGACAGGGCATAGTTGTTGTCCAAGAAAGGGTACAGTGACGTCAGGCAACTTTGATGCAAGTTGCAGTGTTCCAAGGAGCACAAGTTTAGTTTTATCCGGGTTTATAAGCTGGTGATTTGTTGTTATTTGCCTGCTATCCATCGCTCTAAGGATGTCGTTACTTATAATCTCAGCGTTTCCGTTGATTGCAGAGATCGGTTTCCACTTTGATGTGTCGTCAATCGGTTATACAATGTCAAGTAGTCAGTGAACTGACGTAGTTCGTCTCAAATATATGATTTTCATTGCCTTTCATCCACTATCACAGCAAGCTTAATCTCGGCAGACTAAAGTAGGTTGTCCTACTACCGCTCCTACTATTTTATTGCGACACAGATTTTAATATCACAAATTAGACAACAACCCACATATAGCATGGGCTAATCCTGGTAAATATTAATAATGAATGTATTTTGAGTATCAGTAAGCTAAAACTGCAATTACATACTCATAGACAACACAAAAAAGTAAAACAGGCAATATCGAAATTCGTCCATTTAAAAAATAGCTGTATTCTAGGTTTACTGCCATCCTACATTTCACACTTCCAGTGTACCGTTCCGCACAATTTGTAACTAAATTTATGTAACTTAAGCTTGATACCCACCTCTTTTTCAAGAATTTTTCACCGAGGCAAGCATGTTGCATGGAAACCACCTCAACTCCTTTCACGTCTATAAAAACTCGCCCTTGATATTTCCTAGCCAATCAGGTTGTAGGAATTCTCGTGGCAACGCTTAATTGAAGGTGACCAGGTACTCTTAACTTATCCCTCCCCATCTTACCTATGACTAGCGCATGCGGCTTGGTTAAAACCAATTAGATCACTTCTCAGGGGGGGCCATTCATTTGACAAGCAACGACAAATGAAGTACAAATATTGATAGAGTTTGCGCATGATATGTATAATAGTGACTCAGAGAAGTTTAATCAGTTTCGTCTTCGTTGAATCACACTGCTTCAAACAAAAAACCACTTATAGGATATTCTACTTTGAAAAGGAAGCCACATCCAGCTCTATTACAAACAAAAGACTTATCCTGATCGAGGTACATGATATTCACTCGTGTCAACTTTTTAGGCGTTTTAAAATTGTTGAACGTTCCAATTTTTTCTCATGGCCAAGTTCAAATTAGCTGTTTATGTTGTGAGTATTAGTCTTCTTAACCATACAATTAGATATATGCATTCTTTAAAAGGATACATGATCTTAGTTTTGTTTCAAAACGCCACTCAGATTTGAGGGATATCCCTAAAAATGGATTAACCCTCAAACTGAGCATTAATCAATTATGCAATTAAGCTTTCACCGCACAGAGTTTGAAGACTTTTCCATAGAGGCCTGTTTTTTCTTTAACAGCCCGATTCAAATTTGAAATTTGAAAGAGAATCTCTTTTACTAGCACCAACCAGTGATTAAAAAAAACACAATTATTTTTTAAGCTGAGTTAAACGTGACAATTAGGCCCAGGCTAAAGAGTTTTAGAAATATATATATGAGAAATTGATGAAAACGTTTCACGAGCCTTTTCATGATGGAATTATAAGAAACTTCACTTATGCTAAAGCATTTTAATCCGACAATTTGGGATTAGTCCGATTCGATTCTTAGACTTGTGTTTATTTGTATGTGTACGGGCTCTTACACTTCTATGATGGACAGTTTTTCCGCACGTTGTTGGACGACATGATGTTGCGTTAGTTACCCAACAGATTCTGTTAGGAATTTTGTATGTGTAGGCTGAGTTTGTTCTTCTTCAGCTTATTTCAGCTTTTTTGAATTTATGAAAAAATTTTCTGCTAGGAATACGAAAAGGAATTTAACCATGAGGATAGATTGATACAAAATTTCTATATTATTGCGGCTCGTTTACTTGTTTGAAAATAGAGAAAAAAAAATATTGTCTAGACGACTAAGTTTCAACAGTAAAGATGCAAATACGAGGGACACATTAAGATCAATATACTTTTGCTTTCTTGTTCCAGGAAAAAAAATTCCTTCAAACACACACAGCTTTGAAAGACATATTAGATAAAGACAAAATGAAAACTCACAATTTAGAAAAAGGACAGAATTTTTTTATTATGAATATGGAGATTAGCTTGCACGTTAAACCTGAAGGCTTTAATTTCAACCATTGTATATATTTTTTTTAATTAGACTAAATAATATTCCTATTTTTTAAAACTAAATTGGCCTTTTAGCTCTTTCTTTTGTTTTCATCAACGGAAACGGAGCCAACTAGGAGTCGCCTTGAGGCACTCTTAATTGTTTGGTTTCTTTATCTTTTTAAACAAAATCGTTTCGACACTAGCCCTTATTTTGGTGAGGTTCCTCTCGCTTGGTTTGAAAGAATTAGGTGCAAAACACAGTTTTAAAGGCCCAAACTCTTTTGAAGTATCACGTAATTAAGGTGGATCTACCTTGCACAAAACAAGAGGAAAGAATGGTTTTTTCATATGCTAATCAGAAAAATAAGTTCGTTCAAGAGTCATGGGTAGCTAAATAAAGAGTGCTAACAGAACTCGCCATGACGTTATGGTGTAAGGTTTTACTGTATCTAGTTTGGTAATTTATGATTTGGATCAGTTACTCAAATAGTGTGATGGCGCACCTTCATCAGAGGGGCACTAAGTTCGTTCAAAAGTCACGGGGATTTTTAAAATGCTAAATGAAGTATGTTTTAAAGAACCTGCCTTGTCATTGTGGTTCACAATGTCACAATGTCATGATTGGCAATGAGTTGTGATTTCGAGCAGAAACTTAACTTAAATATTGTATACCTTCTTTAGAGAGGCTTTGAATCAATTTAATGAGGAACGATATTTATTATTATTTGTTGTGATCCATAACCCCTGGCTAACATGCATGATTTCCTCGTGATATGAATACTTGATTTTTTTCACTTGCTTCCCTATTTTTCACTCTTAAACGAATTACTGAAATCATCTTTATGCTTTCGTCTCCGATGAAATTTACACTTACATTATTCAATTCCTGCGCATTTTTTTTCAGTAAGAGAATTTTTTTTTCTTTTTGAGTGACAATTTCGCAACGCAGTTTTCCTATTTTGGTAATCACTCTTCACTCTTGCGATTACATAATATTTTTCACCTTTGGAATTGAAAAACCGTAAAATGTGATTGCCTAAGATTCCTAAAGGCCTTTAAAGTGTCTTCTGACCGAAACGAAACGTGGCGTCAGATGGAGCTGTAACCTACGTTTTAAAAACGTATTTCATTGACAAAATTGATATGCGCGTACTTTGATTTTATGGCCACCCCCTTTTGAATTTACACAAACGATTTTCATAAATAGTTTTGTATGTTGGTCCTAATCGTTTTATTTCTGTCGAACCCAAGTCTTAAACGAGAAAAGTTTAGATTTTTCTTAAGTCTAAGCGCGTTGAAGATTATTATCTTTGAAACGAAAAAAATACATATATTCTTTATTGGGGAACCCCGAAGGGTGAGAGAAAAAAAGCGAGAATATTTGTTGGAAGCCTAGGATAGCGATTGAAAATGAAAAAATCGAAAAACTTCAGGGAAAATTCCTCAAGATAGACAGACTGTGTTAGAATAAAAACTAGTGTTTTTCCATGCTATTGGTGAACAATATTTAACAACTACTCAACTCAGTGTAAGTGGCTAGTGGAGTATTTCCCGAGCCGACACTGAATAGAATAGTTGAATAGTTGTTAAAGTATATATACTAAAACAGTGAGATAATAATTCGATTTTAACACATTTATTCCTGCAACGATTACAATATTTTCGGGCGTAAATCCCGCGCGAATTACTCGGAGGTGAATAAATAAGGCTATTCGATAAAGATATTCAAAGTTTGAGCCGATCACAGCATGTGTTCAACGCTACTCACTGTTTCAGTATAAACTAATTCTTATTATCTTGATCCTTGTGATTTCACTATTACAGCTATATTGCTTAAAATATTTTCCTATGTTCTATCCTGTAATGAATGAATAAAACCTTTAAAAATAATTTTATCCTCCCATAATTGTTTACATCGCCTGTTATCGGAAACTTTGGAAAAATTGCAGGACTATTAAGTTAATCACTTCGATATTTTCAGCTATCTTTAGAAAACTATCTTTTCAAATACCCATTCGAGTAACTGGTTATTAATTTGAGCTAGTGTAGTACCAACGTGTAATAATCTTTACAAACCGAAATGCAGAGGTAAAAAAAAGTACTTATTGAAAAACGTCTTTTGATCCACACTGCTTCGGCCTGAGTCGAGCCAAAACCCTTTACAAAGTTTTATAAGCCCAGAGTGAAATCGTACTCTGCAGTTTAAGATCCTCACCAAAACATTCAAAGGAACTCGTTTTGTCATGTAAATTGTTTGCTTTTTTGAAAAAAAAATTCAATTTGTCATTTTTTTTTTTCAACATTTAGAACCTTGATTCATCAAAACCCGTTCATCAAAACCATATTTCTCCTTTTTTTACTCGCCCGTATCTTTTTCAGTGTTACTTCATCTTATTATGAGTCAAATTGTTTATATTATCTTGTTTTAATGTGAAATAAGAATGCAAATTCTTGTCCGGACAATTTGTTCGCATTGTTATGTTTGTTAAGCTTGGTGTAAATAGAAGTCGTCTTTTGTGCTCTTTCTGGGACCTATGCATATTGGAGGTACATTGCACAAAGCCGTTCTATAGAACACTACACTAAGATGGTGAAAGATGTTTGATTTTGATAATTTTGTCTTATCAAAGCGCCATAAAGTTCTAATAAAAATAATGATATTGCCCTATCTACTGATGTCCGTATTGTTCAAGGAACAAAGTAGATTTCTTTTGAAATGCTACTAACAGAAACCTAAGTTTCCGCTCTCATTAGTGGCAAGTTTACACCTTGTCATCACATGTCGTTATTGAGGTAACCTTTTGCTGTCTTTCTTTTGGAAAATAGCTTTAGACAAAGAAAACACCTGTTCCTACCACTTTTGGTTTATTTGTACGAGTTATAATCCGATTTCTGGAAGGGTTTAGTTTTTTTATAGCCGAAATGTTGCTATATCATTGCGGTTAGGGGAACTTTGACAAAAAAAATTTAAAATTTTGTTTCAAGAATTTTCTCTCTAAAATATTCTGGAGATTTTTGGAAAGGAGGTCTCTACCGTCTTCGTACTAAGCACTATTTACACTTTTACAAGCTATTGTTGTATAAGCAAATAAACCATATTTTTTCTAGAAACTTTGAGAGTAAATAAGTATCGATGTTACTCGGTAAATTGAAATTTCTTTATTTCAAACTTATTTTAATTCGATCAGATCTTGACTACAGTGGAATAGAAAGTGCAATTGATAGTCGTTTCGAAAAAAAAAAAATCGAAGCTAAACATTTTCACACAGACATCGCACAGGTGTAGATGGTATGATAAGTACTCGTCTGTCTATGATGGACACGTTTCCGGCTTAGAGATAAGCCCAAATTACTTTAAAAGAGCTGAGGGTAACTCTACCCAAGCACTTCAGCCTGAGTTTCAAACAGAAAAGTTCTCTTTAAGTAGTTGCCGTAAGTATCAATTGAGACTTTGCATTAAACATTTCTTGTTGTGTCACTTTCATACTTGTGCAGTATGCGAAGGTTGTGGTAAAACAGAGAGCCTCACCCTTCGTCCTTCGTCGACTTTGTCCTGCTAATGAAACTTAGCTGCTTTTTTGCTTTCCTCTGTGCTAACAGAAACAACATCATGAAAGTCTTGATTTGTCTTATCTTGGTGGCTCTGCTTTGTTGCACTGTAGAAGGTAAGCTCTAAAGTTACTATATTTGGAAAGTAAAGTTTTCTTATTCCGACAGAGGGTCTCAATTGAAGGGTATGGATCTTGAGCGGTCGATGGTCGATGGTCGATCACCCACAGAACTTAAGTCGGCAAATTTAGCTTTATTTCTCACAAAATGTCTCATTTTTAAATAATCAAAAGCGCCAATGCTCGTCTAATTTCAAGTTAAAGTGAAATCTTAGTCCCACTTTGCACAAGCACTACAGAATATTTTGCCAGTTTCCTGCCCTCACTCCGACCAAGATGGAATGAAGTTACCATTCCATGGAAAACATGATAGAGAGAAGCCTAGCCGATGAGGTTGGTTGTGCCAACTAAACTTTTCTGATATGAGCATTTGTATACAGGTAAGAAAAGTAAAAAAGGACCAAATACAAAAAAGCAAGAGAAAGAACCGTGCAGTCTTGAGAACATTCCTTGGGGAAAATGTTATAAAGCAGTAAACTGTCCTTCTTCACCTTCACTCAACTGTGCAGGAGGCCTGAGATGCTGCAGACCTCCTAAAGAAGATATCAGGTACATTTACAACTTCTTTAAGTGAATTTTTACCACACCAGGGCCACCTATAAACCCCGGCTAAATCACCCTTCTGTAGCAAGTGTTTATGAGCGTTAAAACAAAAAAAAAGCGGTCAGTCCTCCTTGCCACGTAACACTTGTCGATAAGAGGGTCTTTGCGTCTTGATTGAGGATTGTTGATAGGGACCAAGACAGCAACGGCAACAAGAATGTTTGGAAATAAAAGATTTTCATGATTGGAACAATGCACAGTTTGCATTACTCGGCCATCCTTTCCGAAAAAAAAAAAACGTAAAATCACCATTTTTTTTTTAATCTGAAAACAGCACTTGCGAATGCAAATAGTGCACGTGTCTACTATAAACTTAATATTGCATTCACATTTTACGATTACTTAGGGGAGATCTGGCGTCGTGAGAGAAGATAAACACAGGGAATTGCTGACAAAATTCACTGGAAAAGCGAAAGTTTATTTTAAGGGAACTTTCAGTGCTTGGCTTTGCCTTCGGAACATCCTGATCTCCCATCTGATCTTACTGAACTAAAAAACTTCTTGTTACTCTTTCTTTAAATCTCAGTGAGGAAGACACCAATGCAAGTGAGGGAGATACAGCGTATGACAAATTCCTGATGGACATGAAAAAATATTATCCCTAGAAGAGACAGACCGTTTCATGCCGTCGTTTATTATGAACATGACAAATATAAAGTTGTATAAGGGTTTCAACTAAAAACTTTTTTTGTAGTATTCATTCATGTTCAAACTTCATTAAAATTGTAAACGTAACAAAGCCAGGGTTTTTACCTGTATTCTAACTTTTTTCGACTGGATCTTCGTTTTATTTTTCGTAGCACCATCGGGGCACACTCATTTTTTTGATCCCCACCTTAGGCTGCGGGTCTCCCGCATTGGCAGTCAAGTTTTTACATTCCCCCTTTATAATCTGTCAGCGAGAACTGATCCCTCCTCTGTTCCCACAGAAAACCATGCGATCACCCCCCAGGCGATCAAAAATACCAGCGAAGTCCTTTTTAACTTTGTATTAAAGAGTAGTGTATTAGTGAGGTAACGTGACATCTCTGAACCAGTTAGATGACAAGAAAAAGATTTGTCATCATGCACTCTTATTAGTCGAGGCTGTAACATGATACAAACTGCTCTCTTAACTTAACTTAACAGACTGCTCTCTTACCCTAACTTAGCAAACTGTTCTCTTACCTTAACTTAGCAAACTGCTCTCTCATCTTAACGTAACAAAGTACTCCCTTAACTGGCTTAACAAATAGCTTTATGTCTCATTTTGTTTCCCTTACATCTCCAAGAGGACCGCAGTGGCCGTTTGCATTGGGTTAGTGTAACTAGCAGGGGTTCCAATTTACAAGGAGTGAGTTGGAGTGGCGTGCGCTAGCGAGGAAAATCGTGCAAGTCTCATTACATTTTATTCCTTGATCGAACATGAGTTTAATCGAAAGTTCGGTTTATTATAAAGTGAAACAAAGAATTGCACCGCGTTCGCCCCCTATCGAGTTCGCCCCTTCGAGTTCGCCCCCACCTTATGCCGTGTTCGCCCCCACACTTTTCGAGTTCGACCCCATCAAGTCGAGTTCGCCCCTTGATTGAGTGATATCCAGATGAGTTGATTTGTGACGAAGGCACTAGCGGAATGTGCCAAATGTCACGTCAGCGACGACCATTTTGAATTTCGGCAATTGCGTGGAACCTGCCTGGGAACTGGGTTGACGGAATCAACTAAATACTCTGCGTGGGATCTGGGGTTACCAGAAATAACTGTATACACTGAACTTGTGATAAAGAGAACCACACAGTTTATCTAGCGAACACGAAATGTGGTGATCGTAACAACCAGACTTGAGAAGATGCAAACCACGCTTTCATCGCGACAGCATTGCTTAAGTTGTTAGACTTGTAACCGTTTAGCTTTATTTATGAAATTAAGACTGAAGAATTTACTCATCAACTTACGAATCAACTCATCTGGATATCACTCAATCAAGGGGCGAACTCGACTTGATGGGGTCGAACTCGAAAAGTGTGGGGGCGAACACGGTATAAGGTAGGGGCGAACTCGAAGGGGCGAACTCGAAGGGGCGAACTCGAAGGGGCGAACTCGATGAGGGGCGAAAGCGGCGGATACCGAAACAAACTAAACCAACAAACAGGCAAACACTAAAAAAAAAACGAAAAACAGGATACTTGGCGAATTCTTGATAAACTAAAAATGGTAAGGAACATTAGCGAGCCATGTCTTGCAGAGAAATGATATCATGGAGCTAGGGAACACGTTAGACCCTGTAGTGTGAGCATTTGGGAAATGATTGGCACGTTTGAAAACAACTACTTTTATGTCATACTATTGTTCTGTCTGTTAACAGAGTGCATTGAAGAAAAAAAACCGCCGTGCTCTTTCATGACCCTGATGAAATACAAAACCTCACATAAAAAATAGATCAAATACTATGCTCTCTAAGCTCAGCTTGTATATAGAAAAATACTCAGGACGCGCTTTCTAATTTAAGACAACTCCTACCGGGAACACCGCGTTGGTGGATTTGCAGTAAGAAAGATGGAGTTCTTTACAGTACTACTGTTCACCGTGGTTTATTTAAGTTCTTTTATCGATGCCCGTGATGTTTATCCTAGCCGTAAGTAACAATTTCGCGTCTTAATTCATATCTTCATACCACAATATTTTTTCATCATTGTTAATTTCATCTCCTGGAACTCACACACATAAATTGTACGAATACTTACTTGCGCGCGGGTCTGTAATCCGCGCTAGAATTTATGAGTACAGTCTTTGATACAAAAATTGGTGCAACATTATACTTTAAATTACACTTTAAATTTCTTCAAATTTGAGTCTGGATAATTATCTTATCGAAAAAATGTAAAATAGGGCTTTTTAAATTCTTTAGAATACTTCTGATTTCGCCCAAGTCTTTCACTCATCTGGTCATGAAAGACATGTAAGAAGCAATGTGGTGTAACAATAGGCGCAGACCCCTTTAGTGACAACCGGCTTGAATGCAAGTCACTTTTGTTGTCTAAAAGATCTAGAACATGTTGAAAATAGTACATGCTAACATCGAACTCCTCAAATCCGACGTTTCGGCCTGTGTCGCTATTCCTTCTTGAATAGTCTTCCTCCTACAGTACGCCGAGGAATGAATAAGGCAGTTAAAAAAATTACTTGTCACTGTATTTTTTTCCGAAAAATTCAAACCATGAAAGCATGAAGGCATCATTATTGCCTTTCCTTACCTTGTTTTTTTGTTTGTTTGGTGCAGTTTTTGACGACGTTGTAACGCAAAGAACTCTTGTTTAACTCCTTAAGCCTCAGTAATAACCTGCATCTAATTTTTCTTTGCAGTAATACTGCTGAATCATTACTTAGGATCAAAAGAATAAAGACAATGATCTTCAACCTAATTAAGAAGCTTTGATTGTTGCCCAAATTCTCCTTATCAGCACAAAAGGAAATGTACAGAGAGGAGTATGGAGAATATGGATACTAAAACTTAGAAAACTTATTATTACCATAATTTAAATTCATTTTTAGGGGAGCGGGATAAAACTCAAGTTACTTACAACAACACTTCAATATCGTCCAAAGGCGAAAGGTGCGATCCTCTTTTAGCACATCTGTCTTATGATATATTGTAAAAGTAACAGCCTATTGCACTTTGACGGTTATTGTTAAACTGGAAGGTATCGGCGAAGCCTTGTGCACGAAGAAGAGAAAAAACGAGTGGAGAGAAAAATTAAATGAGCGCAAAGCCGGTGTCCCATTTCAAGGGCGCGGGTTAAATATTATATAATTGTGCAATTCCTAAAGAGCACAAACATAGTCGTCCCAGATGTTTGTCTAATACGATATTACACTTTTTAATTTTTAATCGGAATTCCATGGGGAGACTGGTGGGTACAAAATTCGGCTAGCCACTCTAAAGGTATATCTCTCTTAAACAGTTGCGTGGAGGCAAAACCATCCGCTGACCAGCGCCTTGCAAAAGTTATCTGCCATCCATACCGTCCAATCGCCAGAAAGGTAGATAAAAACGTGATGAGGACTGAGGTTTGCAGGTCGGTAGTGGGTGATGATCTGTTATTCGCTACACCGGCCGAGCAAGAATGGCGTGAGAATCTTTTCGTGACGTACACAATACGCTCACGAGTTGGACAAGTACCACGCATGCCCGAATCTCCGAGTCGACTGCTGACCAAGTTTTGTTGGCAGCTTATCGTACACATGTACTGCAGATTCTTTTTACCAAAATGTGACATGACGTCATCCAGACCTCGGGCTCAGCCTATTTGTAGAGATGCGTGCCGGGAATTTAAGAACCAGTGTCAGAGGGAATGGACTCACGCACAAAGGAAATTCAAGAGTGTGTCGTGGGCGGTGCAAAAACTTGCCTCTGGGATGGAGAGAAGTTCTTCGCTCATGTGGTGTAGGAACCTGCCCAGACGAAGAGGACCAGATATTCCAGAATGTTATTATCCTAAAATGTTGAAAGGTATTTCTTATTTATTCATTTATAAGCTGTATGTACTACTGGTTGTGATGAAGTTCAGCGAGTGAGTGATCTGGAAGTTAATCAACGGGGGAGATGCGCCAGTAATTTGTGTTCTTATTCAGAGAGTAACAGAAGGAGATTAAGAAAAATAAAATAGGAAGAAAATGTCAATCAATATTATGTTCAGATTGTTATAGTTTTAGTTAACTGATGGTCCATTCGCTGAGCTCTTTTTCCCCTTAGTTTCAATTTGATTTTCTCGCTTCTCGTTTCAGAAAAGAAAGAAAACCCCCGACCGTTTACGGGTAAGTACACGGTGTGTGTCTAAATAACTCGAGCTCAATAGCATTTACAGAATGTGAAACGCTTTCTTAAATCCACATGATGTTCTAAACATCTAGGCCCATATGTTTAAATATTGGATACCGCTATCAACGGATAAATCGGCATCCAGCGGATACGTGTCTACGTACTGCGTTATTCACTTTGCTCGTTATCCACCCTTCGATAGATAGCAAGTGAGACTGAAGTCTTTGTCGAAAATATGCTTCCATAATTGGTGAAAAACCTTTTAGAAACTTTTTTTTTGAAATTCTGAAAAACGTACCGTGGGGAATATTCAGAGAATGGCAATGACTTAAACCCATAATTCCTATTTGGCGATGTTCATCAAATCCCTTGTCCGTCACTATGCAATTATTTCGTAGGTTGCCAAAACACACACGTAGTACAAAGATGACCCTAGATAATAGCAGAGAATACGCCCCTTATCAGTCAGTCTTTGCTGTTTCATTGTATCGGCTTTGAGGTCGTTCTAAAGCTCAACCAGTTTCAAGCTAGTCAACCCCTTCCCACCCACATCATCCTTAGCGGTTTAATTTATTGATCTCTAGCGCCAGCGTCTCTTTCTTTCTTTCTTTCCAAACATTGTAATCTGTGTTTGATATCAATGCTGATTACCGCTAAAATGATGAAATACAAAAATACTTATGTACATACGTAAGACTTTGTTTACGGAGGGTAACACTAAACAGGTAGAAATTAATAATAATAATAATAATAATAATAATAGTAATAATTTATAGACTTATAAATAAGACCAGTAAGCTATTTACAAGGCGCAGCTAAGGAGTTGAACTTGCGGCTAGCGGGCTAGAACCCGGGACCAGCGGCCTAACCACTCGGTCACAGTGCCCCCTATTTGTAGCGGTTAGTTAAACAATTCCTCGAAATGGCAAGGCCACCTTCAGTAGCTTAAAGAAATTACAGATAACAAAAGAAAGCCTCTAACGAATTAATCGATATTTTAGACACTTGTTTCTATGATGACGGTCGGACATACAACGGCAGTGTGTCTGTAACACGGTCCGGTCACAAGTGCCAGTCCTGGAATTCCCAGTGTCCTCATCGGCACCACAGAACACCAGAAAATTATCCTGAACTGAATGGTGCTGGCAATGCATGTCGGAACCCTGGTGGTCAGGCCCCTCACGGTCCCTGGTGTTACACTACAAATGTAACGCAGAGATGGGAGTATTGCAATGTGATCAAGTGTGAAACACTAAAGGAAAGCAAAGGTATGCTTATTAAATATTATCTGAAGCTTACAAGACTCAAGCGTACCTTATATTTGAGACTTGCAACCAATCATAGCTCCTACTAGTAATTAAATGCTATATAACGTTCATTATGCGCTTCATGAATATGGCCGGATTAGTCCGATATCTGCGACAGGAGGTATTTCTTCCAAGAATTCCTATTCCCCGAGCGAAGCGATAAAAGATTAAAGAATTAATGTCAAATGCATTAATATCTCCATCACGTTGCGCTGTTCGGTTAGTTAGTGCGATAAACTCTTAAACGTAGATAGTCCCGCTCAGTATCACACTAGCTCCAAACACTCTAACCGGCTACGCCTGGCGTTGATAAGCAAAAAAGTGACCAAGTTAAATATGAAAGTGATGAGTCAGTCTTCTCCCAGCCTATGTCTTTCATGGACCTTTAAGCAGCATCTTATGCCCATTTCTTTTCTATCTTTTCACAGGATGAGAAAAGTGAAAGAAACGGCCACCAAACTGTCTCCTTCACTCACCCACCCACCCACCCTCTTTAAAGAAAATGTACATAGTGATCAGAAAACGTAATAGTAGCCTGCGTTGCTGGCGGTCTGCAGTTTTGGGAGCAGAGAGAAAAATGAAAGACCTTTCATTACTTTCTCCGCCGCCGAAAACAGCAGACCGCCAGCAAGGCAGGCTACTAAAAGTCTTGCATAGCAATAAAAGGAGATGTTTGACAATGGTTTTACCTCTTTCTCAATTGGCGCCGTGTTAAAGAAAAACTGTTGGTATGGTTTCATCAATTAATTCGTGACATGCACCGGCGATATGCAGGTCTGTCGTGGCACACAAAGTGAACTTCATCGTGACGGAGAACTTGAGGGGGGAAGGGGGGGGGGGGGTGACTAAACGGTTTTGAGCCAGCCATTCAACCGACCATGGTTTTCTCCTTGGGTGATCTTGGCACTTGTTTCAACATAAATCTTTTGAATAAATCCATATGCCAGACGAAATTCCCTGAGATGAATGATTAACCACAATCTTTACAACTCCTTTTCTTATCTAAGGTGGTGAAGGGAAAGAATTTTATCTTTAAGAGACTTAGAGTAATTAGACCTTACCGCGAACTTTTCTAAAAGCGTGGAGACTACATAATATGATAGTGGCTAAAATATAGATTCATGAAGGAGGCAAAATTATAAAAGGAGGAACAAAGATTGTAAAGGACGGATTGCGACATCCCGAATGAAGATTCTGAATAAAATTCACGTCTCGAGGAAGGAAAAACAATTCTCGGAAACGTATGTATTTATTCACGAAAGCGTCTTTGTCTTCCCTCGCGACGTGAGCTTCGGATCCTTGTGCTTTGAATACACACGCCGGAATATCACGCTAAGAGCGTAACGTTTCACAGTGACACCCTTTGTAAAATAACGCGCTAAGCCACTCATATATAAAATATGGCGAGGAAAGATAACTTACCGTCGCAATGTGTTCGTTAGGAAGAACGCTGAAGCGGTAAGTGAGTTCTGAGTTTAATTTGGTTCGAGCAAAAAAGAAATTGAAAGTTGCAGCAGTACTATAAAACCTCTCAGGCGAAGAGCTGAATCGGAACTTTCAGCTATTTGAAGACGTGCTTCTGTTGTATAAGGACATAACTTTACTTTCGATGCATACTTCCCAGACGTTAGTCCGAAATCTATATTTTTACATCTTTTTGGAAAAATTTTCAACTTCAAGATGAGGACTAACGTAAATACACTTCTTTGAGTGGGGTAGAACGGTTTCAGACAATTTGGTTTTGTTTTGTTATCACATAGCGATTTATCATTCAGCGTGTCAGCGTGTTACGAAAGAAGATGAAAGAGAAGTAGCTAATAATAGAGTATGCTTACTTTCAGTCACAGCTTCCATCCGAAAAACGTAACTTAATATTAGGAACATCAATGGAGAAAACACATTTTAGATAACTGGAAAAAGAGATGGCCAAATCGAGGTGAAAATCAAGCTTATGCTTTTTCCTAGTAGCCTTCAAAAGATTTGAATGCAATTAAAACAATTAAATTATTTTATCGCTACAAATTCCCATAATTAGATAAATTTATAAGCTCCGGTTTCCACCGCAAATCCGAAACTTTACGGAAGGGTGTGGACGCGAAGAGGTCCCGAAATTCGTGCTTGATAACTAATAGTGTTGTTGGATTCTGCCGGAGTTGAACAAAATGACCGATAGCCGATTCAGAAGGCTGCTGTTGTGTTTTATGACCATATGGACTGTGGCGTTAGGACAAACAGGCAACTATTCTGTCGTCAGAGGTAAGGGCTAGAGGGAGTTATTCGACATACTTTAAAGCTTCTCAAAGTCAAATTTCACTGATAAAAATATTTGGGAGTACAAATTTGTTTATTCGAATTTTCTGATTCCGACTATCGGCCAATGGACCGTTGGCTAAGGAAATTTTGATCATCGGCTCACTTGATCTCTTGGCGAGTTTTCAGTTGGAACAACAGGGAGCCACGACAGTTAGTTCCATGCATTTTACAAGCGTTTTTTCGTATGAAGACGACTCCATGTCAAATCTATTCGTGTTCCTTTCCAACCTCCGGTGTTTGTTGTTGGCCTGCTTGTTGTCAATCTCTTACACATTGTACGCCCTTCAATAATCTGTAAATTGGATTTTTGTTCTCTAAATTTTCAAAGTACCAAAACCTGAATACTGTTACTGCTCTTTTCAAACTTTCACCGAAAAAACGCTGATCGGCGAAGTACAGACACTGATTATCAAAACATTCATTAATGTCTGTCTGGCAGGAAAAAAGAAGGCTTCAATTCAGAAGTAGACTTTAAACAGCTTTTCTACTTAAGGTGGTATTATAGTCGATCAAGAGCCACAACTGTACTGAAAACGAATGTTTGGCAGACATCACAATCCCCACTTCGCCAGAATATATGCTTTTCTAATTTGATTAACCGATACTACTAGCTTTGAATGACTTACTTTCATTAAGTATCAGGTGAAACATCTTCAATTTGGGGTCAAAATTCTAGAACAGTTCTTTTTTTTCATCATTTGTTAAGACTTTAAGGCATTTCATTGCTGAATAAATTCACGAAGCATCTCGCCAGTGGACTAAATGCTTCATTGATACTAGGATCAGGCTCGAACGAACATTACGGGACCGCATGGATAAAAGTTACCACGTAGACGTGTAATACAGTCGATATCATACCTTAATATTACATTACGCATCCCTGATGTGCACGATTTGAAGCGCGACTCATTGAGAGGTTTCTGATTACTGTCGAGCTTCACCAGGGAGATTCTAAAATCGTCTTTACCTCAGATGGTGACTTGCGTAGTCGCAGAGCGATGCACCTCGTCCTAACTGCCTTGTCCTATTAGAGACCTCTAATAATATATCTTTCTGGCCCCTTCCCCCAACCCATCTCTCCAGTAAGACATCCTCTCCCCACAATTTCTTCTAGAATGTATCTCTTTTATGTATTTAGATCACGAAGGAAACGAAGAATTCATAACCGTGAATAAAACAGGGTACGTAAGACTTAGGTTGTGTTCTATTGGGATAAACCCTTTAACCACTTCCACCCACACATCAGTATGCATATGTTCCATACTGATCTCCATAGCAAGGTGCTATGGAGAGGAAAATTTGTTTAATATCAAGAGCTTTTATAGTTTGAGATCATTTCCTCTATTCCCCTTACCTTAAAGTTCTATTCAGGGGGAAATTGTAAAGAGAAATTAGATGCTAATCACTTTTAGGGGTCAAAGGGTTAAACTGCCTCTGGATCAAGTTGAGGCGGTTGTAGTCTCCCGACACAACACTCAAATAACCCTTTTGGTTGAAACGCAGAGACTCCTGGGAATATCTATCACCGGATTTTTTCCGCAGTAACTCGTCGAAGGATGACATTATGGCGGCTAATTCCAATCTTGTGGCGCAATTCCTTCGCTTTTTCGCCTTTTTTTCACGCCTAAGACTTCTTTTACTCCTTGCCTGTCCATGTCCAGGTGGTATCGAAATATCACGAATAACGCGTCATATTGGTTTTGTTTACAACATGTGTCAAGGCCGAAAACTGAGAAGTATTTTGAGGGAGTCGCATTTTCTACGGGGAAAATGGGAAGGGAACCAATCGTCGTCAACAGAGAAAAAAGGGAGGGGAGACTGCAAATTAACTGCCAACGAGGGGGGATAATGTAGAGCCCTACGGGAGGGGGGGGGATCCGTTGAATTTTGTCGTACCACAACCAAAATCCTGCGACCCCCTCCCCCCAGTTAATCAATACTGACAGAACAGCTTTTTAATTTTTTAAATATTTCTGTTTTAGCAATATCTCATGTGTTTCTGCTCAACCCATTCCTAAATCACAAGCCTACTGTAAGCCGTATCGTTACAAAGGAAGTAGTGGTGTTTGCGCGAGTATTGTCAAAGATCGCAATGTTTATGGCTCATCATCGCATCAAAGGAAGATGGAAAGTAGTCTGTATAACTTCAGAATGGCAAAGGCTTACATTCTTTCCAAAGGGGATATCTCTGATAGGTGCCTTCGCACTGTGGATCTGGTTTACTGCAACCACTACTTTCCAAAGTGTGATGACACGTCATCAAAGATTCTTCCAGTTCCAGTCTGTAGGGAGGCCTGCGATGTTATGGTACAGAGGCATTGCAAAGAAGAGTATCGTCGCGCTAAGGAAATTAACAAGGCTCTACAGGACTCCCCTGCACTCGGGCTTGGATGGAGTTTTGAATTGCTTAACTGCTCAGAGTTCCCTTTGAGAAACGGTGGTTCTATTCCAGAGTGTCATTATCCTGAGGAACTCGAAGGTATTTTGCTCTGCGTGTATGATATCTGTCAACCAAATTGCACCTGTAATTGAAACAGTTTGCAATAAAATATGGTGAGAGAGGTAACAGGTTGGGTAGACGAGTTAGGTTGAAAGTTGTAGTGTGAGAAAGTATTATGTAAAATTAAAAAGCTTTGAGGCAAGAAGCGGGAGTCGATACGGCATAAAAAGGAACTCAAAACTGGAAAAGTCTTTTGCTTGTTACACTTGGCGTTTGTAGATCATGAGCACGAGGTGCTACCAAATCAGAGCGGGTTTTCTTTGCGGTAACTTAAGAGTCTACGTAAAAGGAAAAAACGAGAAAAGCTGCTGCAAGTTTAAGGTTTTTTAATGAATGATATGTACAAGCCTTTGCAACCACCTGTTTGAGAACAGAAGCTAAACCACTGTTTTATCAGCTTTTTATCCTGACATCACTCAGGTGATTTGTAAAAGAAGGACTCAAAATAAACTGATTTCGTCCTTTCTGCCACCCAGTTCATGCCATGTGATGATTCCTCTTGGAGATTAGAGTTCTTCCACTTGTACAAACTCAAATGCAATCAGCTACGTGTGACGGATTGTCCCATTATATTCTTTAAAACGAATTATCACCGATCTAAATTGGGTGAATTCACCGATTTCTGGTTATACCCAGAACCCTCCGCGAGATGTTTACTCCCTTTAATTGATCTTATGTCAATTTCTCAATTTAGAAAAAAACGCGTTGGAAGGAGACTTCAGTGGTAAGTAAGCACTTCCCTAAAAGCTTATTGTTGAGCGAAAGCTTTTTCGTAACAAGACCTTCATATTTATAATCTATTTGAACAGATAGGTGTTTCTATGGCGACGGTCAATTATACCGTGGAAATGTATCTGTGACACAGTCCGGTTACAAGTGCCAGTCGTGGACTTCCCAGTGTCCTCATCGGCACCACAGAACACCAGAAATTTTTCCCGAACTGAGTGACACCGGCAATGCATGCCGGAACCCCGGAGGACAGGCCCCTCTCGGTCCTTGGTGCTACACCACTAATTCTACAGTTCGTTGGGAATACTGCAATATCTCAACTTGTGCTCCAGGTAAGATTACTTCGTTTGCTTCCAGAAGATTGTTTGCTGAAATGGTATCACACTACATAGGACTAGGGTTAACGCGCCCAAAGAATGTTGGGACAGCAAGCCCGGTTGCCTTGTTACTACCTAATCTAGCTATGTAACAAACTGCGTTTGTCCTAGGTTGTGGCATACTAAAGTCAGCAAAGTGAGGCTTTCATTTCGTGAAATTTCCACCTTTATTTGCGTTTACAACTTTATCAACATTATCTATAATTTTAAAGAAGTACTAATTACTGCAATACTTAAGGCGGGGGTAAACCTGAAATTTGCTCAAAAACTGAGTTTTTTGTTTTCCTCGGAATTTGCAGCTTTGGGTATTCAACTTCGCTGTGGAAAAATAATTTTCTACTTATTTTCACTATTTTTGCCTTTTTGAGCGATTTCAAAATTCCCGCTCTGGTTAATGGTGTGGTTACCATGGCAACGAGAAGAGCATTTTTTGATTTTTCAGTTGTTTATGATGTGTTATTCTGGCAACCAAGCTCCCAAACGGGCAGGATTTAACGAGAGATACTTTATGTAGTCTTATCTGAAGGGTTTTCTAGGGTCAAACCCATTATGGGATAGATTTAGAGGCAGTTTTTGTCGAATGTGACACTCGGTGTACTCGGAGCAATCAAAGGAAAAGTTATAATCAAAGGAAAAGTTATATCGAAAATGGTCGGAAAGAAAAGTAGATCTGTCTACAGGAAGAAAAGAAAGAGAAGTTTTTCTGGAAGGCGAAAACAAAACAAGAGTCTGAAGAAACAGCTCCCGATGTTGACGAAATCGCCGCCTCAACTCCGAGCACTTCGCTGGATGAAAATCAGCTCTCTGACTCGGACTCTAAAGAAACCGTTGGTTCCTCCAGAAAGAAAATGAAATATGCCGCTTCTTTTAGACAGCTCTGATGAAGAGTATACCTTCAATACCGAGGAAAGCGAGGGATTTAGATTAATAAATGAGAAAAATTTATCCACGGCCGTCTCAAAGGCACACGTGTGTGAGAAAGGTGAGAAATTTTTTTAAATCTCTGTCTTTCTCTGTTCTCGATTATGACTTATTTCCCATATCATATCGACCCATAGTTCCAGTTTTTCCCTGCTAAATACACTGATTTATCTATTAAATCTTGGATTGGGTAAGAGAAAGATTTTTAGGTATTGTGCATATACACTGTAAACAAAAAATTATGGGGAAAAATCACAGAATGTGTATTTCTGACTTGAGGTCTTTACTTTGCTTATAACAAAATTGCCCGATTTATCTAACAATTTTCACTTGATTTGTCTTTAGGCACCTTAACTCTTGAGGAAGATAAAAGTGCAAGAGTGGGGGTTACAGTTTTCCCTTCAGTGTAGTTCCTGTGAGGAATCCAGTCCACTTCCACCATCCAGTGGTGTGACCCAGTTAGGGAAATCATATGACATTAACCGCCGAGTCTTTTAGTAGGCTAAAAATCATGGAGAGGCTTTGTATCCCTGGTGGTGTTTGTACAAGAGTGGCAACACATGCAAAAGACAGTAAAAGATAGGCTAAGTCCGATTTGCAGGTTATGCAGAAGGAAAAGAGACGGCGTCAAGGGGAGCGACTTCTGAGGACTTGTCGAGAGGAAGCCCTTCGAGAAGCTGAAGGAGTTACTTATGAACCAGGATGTTTTTAAATTACTTTTAGATACTCCTGTGGACAAAATATGGACACTTGGGCCACTATAGTGGTTACATATTGTAAAAAATTAAGTTTGATTGCTATCTGTAAGTTTAAAGGCCATTTTCTCATTACGCAATAATTTTGTCTTCCAGAAAGGATATCTTGACAACAATTTATCCAATTGATCTGAAATTTTCAGCATTTGTTCCTTTTGATAAGTTTTGTGTTATAAGCAGAGCAATTTTCCATATGATGTATGTACTTAAAGTTATGAAGTGAAACACCCCTCTGATTTTCCATGTCAAATTTAATTGATCATCATTTAAAATGTTTTCAACATATTAGAAATCCCTCTGCTTATAACAATAAGCAACATGTCTTCTTTGAATTGATACTAAAAACGTTATTTTTCATTAATTCCAGAAGGAGTTATCTTTTCTGAAGTAACCCCTGGTAGAACCCAGCAGGTGGCTCAATTAAATGAGTGGTATCCTATTACAATTGACATGTTGAGTCTGAAATATTTTTTTTCATGATCTTCAAGTCATAAGCTTTCCAGGGATATATAGTTTGCCTAAGTTTTGAATTAAGTCCTAGCTGTGAAAAATGAGTGAAAAATGGGCATTTTTTCAGGTTTACCCCCGCCTTAAATTCGGCACATTTGGTTCTTAATGATTCTGAAATTCTTAATTTCTGATTCTGAATGTTTTCTTATCCCACGGAAATAATTTTCATCAAATGATAAAGGGGGATAGTTTCTGAAGAAACTATGGTGCTGCGTCGGTGGGAGAGTATAACAGGGTACTAGTGTAGTTCCATTTTCTGCATAAAAACGCACACAAAACCCACAATTCCTCCATTCGCTCTAACGAAGGGCTAACGCTCGAAACGTTCGCTTTTAAACTCTTTACGGTGGCCAATTTACATTATAAACTGAGTTGATAGTGCCAAATTACCCTAGTTTTTTATCAGGTGGGTACTAGTTGCTGAGTTGTCTCTGAATTTGAGCAGAATCGATTATTTACCTAGGACTTATTTTGATTATTATCAATAGTGTATCTTCATTTTCCTATCCCTCTTTATAATGCTACAGAAGACGCAACACTGTCCAACTGGAGTCCTCTCACCAAGTGTTCAGTATCTTGCGGGAACGGCTGGATCACACGCACGCGCACTTGTACCAGACCACGCCTTGGCGGGAAAAATTGCTCCTCTCTCGGTGCACTCGTTGAACGGCAACCATGCAGCCTTCAAAATTGTTCCGGTAACTAAAAAACCATAATTCTCTGCTTCTGCCTCTTTACGATATAAAGATTGATAAACTCCACCCTGATCTGATACTGAAACGTTGAAATAATACAATGAACCTGTACATTATGTTTGTACTTCCCTGCTTGATCGGGCTTTTGGGTCACGCAAAAAAGTTTTACCGGATGATTGAAATAAAACGAATTTATGTTACATGAAAATCTAATTCCCAAATAAGGGTCAACGGGATGGATCAATAGATATGCAATCAGAGGCCTGTTATCTATTTATCACTTCCTTGGAGACTGAATTTCATTCTTAATACACTTCCATTTAAATAAATGAACACAAGAATATTGATTTTTCTCAACTACTGTAACCTGTTCATTATAATTCATTTTAGAGAATGTCGATAATATCGAGGAAGTGCCAGTGGATAAAAAGACATTAGGTCAGTACTTTACAATATCTGTACTTCCAAGCGTGAGAATGAGAGTAGAATATTTTTTAATGTTAATATTTGTGGGTTCAATCTGGACTCACGTGAATTCAAATGCTATTTCTTGACAAGTGATAGCAAGGTGGTTCAGTCGGGATCTCGATCGAACGTTGGGACCCAGGTTAGCCTCGACAGTTTGATTTCTTCTGATTGGGTGAGGAGGTGAAGAATGAGGCCAATGAAAGAGCGACTTGAAAAAAACAAAAGCAATAACGAATCACAAGTTGCTTTGACATTCAATTGATACTTGGGCAACTGGACCATGTGACCGAGGACGAGTTACCACGTACAAATCTATAAACAAATAATAACCACAAACCACATTGTTTTATACCTCAAAAAACATAGCACTCTCTTTCTGGGGCGGCAAGAGGTATAAAGAACCTTAGGAAAAACTCGTTGTGGCTGCTTTTTTCAATACTATCAATGCTACTGAATGTCTCACTATTTCCATATCATTTCAGGGCTGAACTTTACGTGGATCATCATACTCTCAACCATTGGATCAGTCCTATTCTTGGTCAGCATAATTCTGGTCGTTACGTTGGTCAAGAAGCGTAGTAAGTGAAGCTGAATATTTCCTCGTCAATCTGAGGGTTTTTTTGGCAATTCCATACTGATTTGATTTAAAACCTTTTTTTTATCAGCAGGTCGTAAGCCAAATAACCCTAACATCCAAGATGAAGAGGAGATAACTCCTTATGCAACAGTTCGCTTCAGTGAAGTTTTTCCAGCAAATGCGACAAGTAATTACTATCCCATTCCTGGTATGTATGACAATCCACTGAAAGCTTTGCCTCCTCACCCATGGATAAAAACAGGATCAAAAGCCGCTAATAAGCAAGAGATACGAAGATCGCCATACGGAAATCTCGACCACCTGGGGAGGCAAGCAGTCAATCCTCTCCAGTACCTCTTTTATCAGCCTCGTTATGAAAATGAATTAGCTGATAATACAACCCGAGATGTGATTTATATAAGGCCTGGGTACGACAAGTTGATGTCCACCACAAGGAAAAAGAGGCGGGAAATTTATAGAGGTGAGGGTACGCGCTTAGCATGCGAGAAAGCAGATATGTCTGTATATGATTCTCTCATCCGCGAAATCAACCTCAAGTGTAAAAGTCGGAGAGAAGATTTGACTGACTCAGATGAAGATGATGAAAGGAATATCCGTGTCATTATGGAAGAGCCCTCTGGCGACGAAAGGAGCCCAACTTGCTCAACAGATGAAGGTGAAAATACAAGAGACTCGACGGACTTATCTAACAATGGTTATAAGGTTGACCTCGAGAATGGTTGCATTGTAAATGACTGGAATACATCCGAGGGGGAAAATGAGGAACAAAATCTAACTTTAACGGAAAGAAATGATAATTTGTCACCGCGTTCCCAAGCTGCCTTAAAAATGGAAGATAAAAGAGGTTTATTTCAGTTTTATAGCGCCAGTGATCCATCTCAGAACACTGAACAAGAACAATCGGCCATTTGATGTTTGCAGACAGGGAGAACTGCAAATGGAAATGAGAAATGAATCGAATAGTTCGGTTTTACACGTATTTGTATTTGTGGCAAAAAAAAAACACATGAAAGCAAAGGTATGTCTGAGAGAACTGAAGGCAGCGCGACCTGCAATGCTTAACAGAAGTGCACCTTGCATGCGTGATCAAAAGTCTGAAATGTTTGAGTGTTATTAGTACCGAGCTGTTGGGCGTAACATTCAATTAAAAAATTCTCAATCATTGACTTTTTCCTCACATCCTCGACTCTATCAGTGTTTTATTCATATAGATCTATAAACTCCGTGATCCGCTCTTGCATCCCGTGTTACACATAAAAGACGTAATGAAACAAGCGGTTTTTATAAAATAATTCAAATAGTACGCGCGCTCTGATTGGCCATAAAACCATTTTACATGAGCGTATGTAAACACGATTTTCGTTCCTCTTTCATTAGTTATTTTATAAAAGAAATGTAAAATGGTTTCCGTGTTTACACTCGATAAGCTGGAAACCACTCCGCTTCGGGTCGTGGTTTCCTACGCTAATCTCGTGTTCTCCCAACCTCACGCGTGTTTACATCAGGCTATGTAAACACGGAAACCATTTTACATTTCTTCATCATCAGACTTAATGACATAAACTGAAGAGAAAAAAAACCCGGGAGCATAAGCTTCATTAAAGCAAGTAAAACTCGAGGCATAGGCGGAATAACTGACGAGTTAAGGATAATCAGTTGCTCTTCTATTCCTTGGAGTTATTATTCAAGAGGATTATTTCATAGACTGAAAATTAAATCAGAGTGAGAAACATCAGTGAAGCATTAAGATGATGGCCAATTTAACAGTTTCACTTTATATAGCAAGAGCCCGTTGCATGGGTCTCGCATCGATACATTACATCGCTCAATCCGTCATAGGTCCGCATTATAAGCTGTGCTTAAAAGCCTTTTCAGTCGTGTTCAGGAACGCCAAAGACGAGGTCTTGCCATTGCACTTCTTGCAGGTATGTTTACGAGCATGATTATGCGCTTTATGGAGGGTAGTGTTCACCCTTTAACTCCAATGAGTGACCAAGACTGAATTTCTCCTTACAATTTCGAAACAACATCAAGCAGACAAGTGATGAGAATAAGGAAAAATATCAATTAAGGAATTATCAGTTGATCAAACACGAAATTCTCCAATATAACATCATGAGAATTCTATGACAGACAGTAAGGAGAATTGCTAATGAGATCTTGGGGGTGAAAGGGTTAATGCAGATTTAAATGGCAAAACCGTACACAGTCCATCGACAAGTTCCCGTCCCCTAACCCTGTTGCAGAGCGGCTCTTGTTGTTCTGAAAGATGATATAAGAAAAAAGCAGTTTGCTACTGAAAAATACACCCAATTTCTTGTTGTTGTGAACAAAAGCCAGCTTGATAGGTTTACTCAGGGAGCCAGATTGACGAATATAAAATCTAAGAACATCTAAAGTCTAAGAACATTAAGCAGTGTTCTGTAGACGATCGTCGACATACATGCAGCTTTCCGAAGTGTCTGAAAACAATGAATCACGTACATAGAGTCTTGCGCCATATTCAGGGAGATCAACTTTCAACTGGAGTAAGAATCAAATACGTGAACATGTGTAATCATACACTAAGTAATTTCAAACGCCCCCAGAACTTTCACACAAAAATTTGGGCTTTTCATTAAGTGACAGCCTTCACGTTGAGATGACAGATGCTTTTTCATCGCAACAACAGTAAAGAAAAATACAAATAAACGGCCTCTTTGGTACATGCAGCACATCAATCTTTCCTGTAGATGTAAGATTTGTATCGAACATTCTCGCACAGTTGAAGCTGCCTTGTCTTTCTCCTTTAAAAAAATGGAAAATCTAGGCATTAAATGAATTGCACAGTCTAATTATTTCACGTGGGGAAAGAGTGGACAAAGTCTTAAAAATTAATTTCACCAAGCTACTGAAGCGGTCAAAGTTGACATATCCGCTACACCATACAGAAACCCTAATTTCTTATATTCTTTGTTACATTTTCCCTACAGATAAAATGTCTGCCTCGATTAAACTCTGTAAGATGACTGTAAGAATGCGTACTTTGGTTAGATCAAGCCTTGGTAGAGGGGCGTTTCGCAAAAAGGGAAGAGGACAATTGAAAACATAATTTCTCAAAAGCCTAATAACATTTTCATTGCAAATAAAATACTTGGCTTTATGTCTGAAGCTTCGTAAGATGACTAATGAAATATCCTAATTTTGGTTGGATCATTTTTTTAATCACAAGACGAACTTAAAGTTAAATAAGCAGCATTTGAGGGCTACACATTGTTCATAAAAATAATGAACTACTTTTGTTTCTTCTTTTTCTGCTCTTTTTTCGACTTCTTCAGAGACTTTGTGGCCTTGATAGCACTATCAATGAATTCAAACTCAGTAGGCTTGTCTGTGTCGTCAGAAAGGCGGTTCTTTTTCTTTTTCTCGGTCTCCACCTTTTTGCTCGCACACAGACCCTTTTTCGGTTTCTTTTCGAACCCTTTCGTGTCATCAACGTCATCTTCCTACGAGAAACGAGGCAAAAAAAAAAAAAAATCACCACATCGTCGTCGCTAGTACTCACGGATCAACCTACCCCTCCCCTAACCCAACAACAGTCAACTAATAACAAGTAGAGTTAATATTGGCTTAGCGTAGGGGTGGACGCGCAGTTGCTCGAACACTGACACTGCTGCGCACTTACCTAAAAGCACACGACCTATGAGAGAAAAGTTCCCAGTCGGAGAACTCGATTCCGTGGCTACCACCTTTATATTTTTCCTAGAATAGAAATAATTCTGAAGTTGAAAAATATTTTGTCCTGTTAGAACATACTTCCTCTGAATCAACAGCATCTTCCCCTCTTGCTGTGAAACCCAGTGCCGCCATTTCTCGGCCGAACTTTCTGGACTTGCTGTCTTCCACCAGCTTCGCTTTCTTGGTATGCTCAATATGCTCTCTCTCCTCTAGAATCTCTTCCAAAAATTTTCTTTTCCTTACTGCCTTTTGCTCCTTCTCGTGCCAGGTTTTGTCTTTCCTTTTAAAGTGCTGGGCGCCACAATTTCTGAGCACAATTCTGCCATAGAAATTACCATTGAGCTGTTGTTCACTAATGAGCAGCTCTTGGGTAATGGCTTCCTTATATTTCACCTCTGCTTGTCTCCAACAAGTTTCAACAACATGACTACCTTGTTTTTCACATGCAAGTCTCACAAAGGTCCCCTGAAAGATAGAGACAAGATTGGTCTTCGATTCTTCATTGGGTACCATTGGTTTAATCAACAGAATTTATTTATTCTTATCACTCTTAGGGGACAATGGGTTAATAATGATATACATTTACATCGGCCCCTTTGGGTCTAAAATTTAACGAATCACCCAATGTATGTTTGAAACTTGAGGAGCTTAACAGCTCTCAAATTTGTTGGAGTTTATTATATGCAAAATGTTTCTGGAACACTAAGCCTTGGTTGCATACCTGATCAGCTTTAGTCTATGGTATTTTATGCAACCGAGCAATTCTCAAATAAACATCAAAAGTAATCCAGGATTGCATCAGTTTTGCTTTACTTCGTCCTGTGATTGGTTCAGAAAGCTCATGCCACTCTCCCAACCAATCCGTTGCAAAACTGAAATGGGTCTAAAACCAATCACAAATTGTTCTTCATGTTTTCTCGCCCTTTTTGCACCTTGGTTGTTGCTGTTGTTGTTATTTTTGTTCTCATTGGCTCTTAAGTTATTATCCTTCTTGTTGTGGTTACTTTGGCTTTGGTTTTAAGACATTCAATCAAAAATTGCTCTTATCAGACTACAAGCAGCTACATATTATTAAATTTTTTAATCATATAAACACCACAGGCCTTTACTGACAAGAAAAAAGAAAATTTTGACAAATGAAGTTGGATTGTCTTTGCCATTCATTCATCAACTTGACAGAGTGGCATGAAAGACGAGTTACATGTCAGCTGCCGATTGGCTATATTAAACACATACAAAAGTATCTTAATATATACAGTGTAATGAAGAGAAATGAAACAAAAATGTAAATATTACCTTAAACTTCTCAATTAGAACATGTTTCTTCTCTGATGGCACAAATCTGCTCTTCAAGAAAGCTTCCAATGCATAAGAACCCATTGAGTCAGTGGCAAGAGTCATTAATTCCCCCAAGGAAAGACAAAGCAGACTTGTTACTAGCTTATTTGGGTCTTGAAAATCAAATAATGTCTTCAGTAACAATGCTCCATGAAAGTTAATGGATTCAAGCTTAGCTTCAGGTGGAGATTCTTCCTATGGAAAATAAAAGGGAAGATAGGAAAACTAATAATATTGTTGTTCATGCACAAAATTACAATGCAAGTTTATTATATCATAGACCTAGCTATACAGGTGTGACATTACATAATGAAATTACACACCAACTAATTTAAAAGTAAATACTACAAGACAAATAATTCCCTGTTACACTAAGAAGTAAAAACAATAATAAAATAAATAAATAAATAAATTCTAACAATAATATAAGAATTGGTAAAAAGATGAAGGAAAACTTTGCAGATGCCCCCAATTTCTGTAGGGTACATTCCCTACTATTTGGGAGGAGTGCTTGGGTTCTTTAACTACCCCTGTTAACTAATTAATACAAAGAAGTTGCAGGAAATGAGGTGTACAGTTTATCATCTTTATCCAAGAAGACTATAACATCAAACAATTGCAGGTGTCACAAAAAAGGTCACAGATACTCCTCAGCTATTTCAAGACCCTGAGTATTGGTTTGCTCTGGGGCTTGAGCCCACAACCTTCTACTAAACAGTTTGATGTTCTACAACCTGAGCTAACAAAGCAGTTACAACCAAAACAACCCCAGTTTACTCACCGAAATAGTATTGACACCTTCTTCACTTTCTCCTTTTTCATTTAACTTTGTTCCATAGAAAATGTCATAAGTTGTTAATGACAAGAACAAAAGAACAGCACTGGATTGTTCCTCTTTTTCTTCACAGTGAAATGCTTGCAGCAGTGCTTTCAACATTGTTTTTTGCTTGATCACAAACCGCACAGCAACTTCAGCCATTCTTACTACAATACCCATATGCTCATTAGCAAGAAGATCTTCCAGATATGGTAGCAGCTCTGCTAACATTTGCTTTGCCTAAATCACAGAAAAGTCAACTTATAATCCAGGGACTTAAAATGACTGTAACAAATGACTTCTTCTTGAATCTCACTACTCACAATCACAACTAAAAAGATTGCAGTCAATCATAGGACAAAAAAAATGATGTGCTGGATTAAATATGAACCATATTTGAAGAGTCCTCGCTGAAATAACCCTTTAACCTTTTCAAGTGATAAGCATCTAATATCTCCCAACAGTATCATTGCTGAATCATTCATTAAGGTCATGAGAATAAAGGAAGTGATCATAAACTAGAGAAACTCTTGATTGTTAGACAAATTCTCCTTGTAAGAACCATGGGAAAGGTATGGAGAACAGTATGGAGAATTTGCATACTGATATAAAGGGTTAAGCCAACACTGGATAGAGTAATGAAAGTGCCTCCTTTTTAAAGGTTTCACTACATGAAATTATCACAACAATTACCAAAAATAAGTAAACAGTAAATAACAGAAAACAAATCTAACCTGAGCTTTATCTGTTGTGCTTGCCATCAGATGTTGTACAATAAAATTAGCAATAGGATGGCAGGACAACTGAACCAAGTGAGTATTGAAGTAAGAATCATAAATCTCTTGCCAAAGCTCAGGTGTAACAACATGTAAAATCTTTTCAACCAAGTGACTGCTGATCTCATTTGAAAGCAGAACAGGTACCCTGTAGCTTCTGAAAATGAAAGAAACAAACAGTACATGAAATCATACAACCCATATACAACAGTATGTACATGATGCCATATCTTAAAACTAAAAACAGCCATGATGATCAAATTTATTCACATCCCATGAGCACCTGTTGGTACAAGAACTTTAGAATGTGATGTAATCATGTGCGACGAAACACAATAGTAACATGACACAGTCACTGCCCTTGCTTGCCATCTCAAATTTGCAGTTAATTTCATCAAACCAATATATGTGACTTTTTTTGCTGTTGTTCTTTATGCAGATGTGACCATTACCTTTCTTGCTCTTTTTGGGCCTGCTCACTGTCACTTTCCTTAGGTTCTCTGGGTCCTTTGATCCTTCCTTTCTTACTGTTGTACATGTCAATTTGAGACATAACCGCCTTGCATAACTTCATACACAATGACTGATCTTTCCTGTGTAGAACCAGTAGTAATGTCTGCAAGAGGGGATTACTTACTGGGTGAAGAGCCAATTTTTGGAGTTCCATTTTAATTATTATGTTGGTGAGTTGTTCAAGAACAGGTAGAAAGCTACCTGGAACTGCAACTGTCTCCATATGTGTGATGGCCTCTGTTCCAAAGGCATTTCCCACTGTATGATAAAAGGAAAGTATAAGAGAGATTAACCAGGTAACAGAAACAATCATGATACACCACATGCACTGTTTCTACTTTTTCTCACACTAAATACCTCATTCACAATAATACAAATAAACTTTAAATTGAAAAATAATTTTGACAATTTTATAATAACTTGTTTCAAAAGTGGCAGTTTCTTTTACAATTGTTTCATGATAGAGTGATATGTAATTCTGAATCTTGGCCTTGAAAGCACCTGGTTTCTTCTACCCTCCGTTTCTCTATAATTGATATAAAAGACACCAGCCAGTTGCAGGTAAAACTAAGAGCACTAGTAATTTTGAAGAATACAAGTTCACTCCATTTTCTTGCAGTTTCACTTGTGACAGTGGCACTTACATTCATTTGATATTACTGGTTACACTCAATAAACCCATAGCATGATAAACTTTTGCTCTTTATACACTTCTTTTCAGCTGAAAAACAGCCTATTTGATTAGTCATTTATGTTATACGCCCTGAAAAAACTTTAATATCACCTGTTATCTATTTACCCTGTTATTCTACTCATTGTGAGTCAATTCTTTTCATGAGCCTCTAGAAAGAATCAGCTAACATAGTTCAGGGGTTTCAAAATGTTTTGAAGTATCAGGCTCTGCAAAAATGGATGACTGTGAAAAGTTCATTAAGAGCCAAAAGGTAATTATTTTGACCAGAGTAACCAGCGACACGTTATCAAGTAGCCGGCAGAATTCTGGCTGTTACTAGCTTGTTTTGAAACCCCTGATAGCTGTACACTTAATTAAAATGTTTAATACCTTGACTCTGC
Source organism: Pocillopora verrucosa (assembly GCF_036669915.1). Taxonomy (NCBI): domain Eukaryota; kingdom Metazoa; phylum Cnidaria; class Anthozoa; order Scleractinia; family Pocilloporidae; genus Pocillopora; species Pocillopora verrucosa. The sequence goes on along the minus strand of NC_089314.1, from coordinate 27,578,344 downwards.
TTGATTGACTGTCTTTTCTCCTCCGATTGATAACTTTTTTCTCTACTTCGCCGTGAGGCTCGACTACGTACCACATTATCCGCAACTTTCACACCACCCAGCACCTCAAAGGCAGTTCTGAGAACATGGCTTCCGTAAGTATGGCTGACAAGTTCACCTATATTCTCTCGAAAACAATCACAGAGACTCAGGAAAAGTTCCTCCGCACTTTTCAAATCGTCGATATTATTTTCAACTTCTCTGTTTTTACTGCGCTCCGACCTTATTGCTTTTGGAATAGCACAAATGAGCGATTGGAGCACATGGCTACCGAATTTGTCCATGGCGATTTGGCAGAAATGATCCTCAATGTTTTGTATTACGCGGCGAATTTGGATATCGTTCAAATAAACGATTAGCTTCTCCATAGTTCTGCTGACTATCATATCACAGGAAAGTTTAACCTCGTTGTTTTCAACTTGTGTAAACACGTTTTCTATAAATAGCTTTCGACTCTCATCATCATCAAAATCGTCTTCATTTATCATATCTTCTACCCTTTTGAAATAACTGGAAGTTTGCTCGTCGAGAGTGGATGTTACTTTGACCTGCTTCTTGCTGTTTTTCTTTTTCATCGCGTCTATTTTCTCGTTAAAGCCTGATTTCAAATTCAACACAACCCGTCCGCCATATTGAAACCTTATGGAGACTCAGCAGCCTGGCCTTTTCACTTATTCTCGCCCAGTCTACCAAACGGATAGCTCGTTCAAAACAATATCGACCGTTCCCGCGTGGGTGCAGGTCTCTATGCAGCTGGTAAATCTGGACCAATTTGGAGAGTCAGGTGTTCGATTTTTGCCATGGAAGGAACAAGATGATTGCTTGGATTTTTCTGTCCCTTTTAATTACTAAAGGAGTGTTCACGACCACTGGAAAGTGTTTTAAAAACGAATTTGTGGGTACGTTCTACTGTGCGCGATTAATCGAATGCACATGAAAACTTTAAGTTAACATCAAACTAAAATTTATTCATTTTTTTTCCTGTTTTTGACAGAAAGCCCATTGATTTCCTGTGCATTTGTTTATAATTCGTTAAGTGTGCTTTTAGTAACTTCAATTTAAATGCAAATTTTTTTGCCGGTTAAAGAGATAAGACACAATACCGGTGGGCTTCAACTTAATTGAGTGCAATTATGTGCCCAGGCAGATTTCCTTTTTTTGAAGTATTAATTAATTGAACCGTGGTCCTTATTTTATTCCACTAGAGCGTTTGTGCTCTAAATGCCAACTTGAATATTTAAATTGCCTACCGAAGCTTCATTTTTTAAAATTTCTATCCAATTAACAAATGGAAGAAACCTCCAATTCCATATGAAAGAAAAAGCATCAGAATCCTTAATGGAATCGTGACCAGCGTACAAATGGTTCACTGAGGCAAATTAAAACTTTTTGATATTATAATATTTTCATATTTCATTGTGCATCAAATGTTTTTGGTGATGCAAAATTGTACTAGTCTAAACACATCACACTAATATATACTTCAGCTTAAACTGGCAACATCAAAGTGGTATAATTTCACCAAAATGTATTCTCCAATTATGAAATCTTAAGTCTGATGCAAAGAGAGCCTTCATTTAACGAGAGAATTCAACTCAAGATAGGGAGCATTTCATTGTTACAGAAGAGGAGAAAAGCTTGCTCATTGATGTTGCCTTAACAGCAAAAGCTGAACAACTAGCATCCACAGAAACACCTTTGATTTCAAGCTGTTTTTTCATCAATTTGTTTTGCATAATGCAAAAATTTTGGGGGAATGATAAAAATAATAGCTGTCATTTTAGTGCAGACATACTCTCTGCCTTAAGACATTTTCTGTTCCAGTAAGCTCAGAACTTTTCTTGAGCCTTGTGCTCAGAAAAATGTTGTTAAATAGAGGCTCTTTTCAGTAATTATTTATTTTGAATTATTTATTCACGCTTTAACCTCAAAGAGTCACTAGCATCTTATCTCAGCTGACAACATCACCCCTGAAACACGAATGTCACAAGAGTTAAGGGAATGATCATCAATGAAAGAAGCTCTTGATTGGTAAACAAATTCTCCTTGTCAGCACCTTAGCAAATGTATAGAGAACAGTATGGAGAATATGCATACTGATGTTAAGTTGTGAAGGGTTAATTTATTGAATGTTTATTAATTCTACATATACATATACTTTTACTATCTCTTCCCTCAGCAACATTTTGATTCTCTATTCAATATCTACTCAGGAGACACAGTGAAACAGCATTTCAAGCTGTATGGTGATGGCATAACATTACTTCCCCTAAAAGTGAGCTACAGCAAGCGAGCATCTCATCAGATTTCCTCTCATGTGCTGCGCATTTTATTAGAAGAATTGTTAGGATATGAAGATGTTGTTCTGGTCCCTGATGATTCTGGATTGTTTGTCAACAAGGCTCTCCAAAAGATATCAGGATGTTCAAATCACAGGTATTGTGTATGGATCTATAGCCTGACTGCTACTGCTTGTTGTTGTAGTGAATCACTACATTTTGTTTTTCTTCTTACAATCCTTGTCTGAATAATGTTTGCATTTTAAAATGGATACAGCATTTATTCAGGGACAGCATTCAACTGAGTTGACATGATAAAATCAGGAGCAGAAATGGGTACTGCCAAACATTCAGGGGAGTTTGACATAAGGGCGGGGGGGGGGGGGTAAGCTGGGATGGAGTAGCATCTAGGGGGGAGCAGCAATACTGCTAGTCACTTTATACTAAAGAGACTGAGATAAGCCTGGGTGCCTTGTTGGCCATCTAAGCTGAGTGCAGACTTACTTCTCCACTTTCGATAATTCCCTAAAACCAGTCATTCCAGAGCCTAATACTTTTTCTGTTCATATTCTATGTGTCAAGCTGTGATGCCAGTGATGTTCCAGATGTTATGATTAATACAGAAATCTGGGTACCTCCAGGTTATCAATACGGCAAATGGTTGGACAAAAAATTGGTGAATGAAGTTGGAACCATCTCTACACATGGGAGGTACAAGTACATGTTTAAGTCATTACCAAAAGTGGAATGCCAAGAAAAATACAATCAAACTTGTGTGTAAAATTTTATGCCAAGAGAAAAAAACAAGCTCAATGTGACATGTCAAACAGCTCTGACTCTCTTTTCATTTTACAGATTTGGATGGTATCTTCCAACCTCTTTTGTTGAAGGATTATGGAATGACAGCAGAATCATAGCAGACAGCTGGAGAGCTTTACAACTACAGTCAGTGGTGGGACAATTGTTGCAAAATGCATCATTGCTCAATTCTTACATTAACATCTCAGAGTACAAGAAATCTTGTGAAGATATAGCTGGTTGTAGTCATGGCTGGCTTCATGGCACAAAGTGTAGGGATGGTGATAATGCAATGCATTGTGCTGTTCTTTTGGCTGATTTTCCAGGTGGGTTTGTAAGTTAATGTAGAGATATGGTGGTGGCTAATGGTTAGTATGTGGGGCTCCAGGTGGAGAGATCCATGGTCTGAGACATGGGTAAGTCATTATGTTGTGTTTTGGGCAGGACAGCTTAATCTCACAATGTGTCTCTCCACCCAGGAGCATGGGAGGGTACCAGAAAATTGTCAGGGGGAGATTTTTTTAACCTTGCAATGGACTAGTATCCCATCCAGGTGGGAGTAGTGATACTCCTAGTCATTTTATGCTTAGGAAACCACAATATTAAGATATGAGGGCTGGGTGGGCCACCAGGCTTGAGTACAGACTTTACCTTTAGTGTAGAAACTCACCAAAATACAATAAATTTGTATAAGTTGACAGAACCTTGAAACTTGATCCTTAATGTTTTTTTGGTGGTGTAAGTAAGTAAAGATTTCTTCTGAAAGTTCTGATTACTTCTAAATGATGTTTATAGACCACTATGGATCATTACTACAGCAGCAGATTAACAGCCTTGGTCTGAATATGTCAGTAGTATGGCTGGCCTCGGAGTTACAATATTTTGTCAATGGCAGGGGTGATCAACCATTCCTTCTTTTAAACTGGGAACCGAATACAAAACCAACAGCAGAGCAGTTGACAAGAATAAGTCTTCCGCCATGCAGGTGTGGATAAAAATCAGGTTTTGACTGTGTTATTGTTTCAGAAAAAATTCATTTCCCTTTTGTAGAAGGTTTAATTTTGCTTCAGACCGCCACAGCCATCCCCCCCTTCCTCCCCCAACCCTTCCTCATTTGGGAAATCCCATTTTGCTGCTTTGTACTTTCCTTGAAAATGTCTGACTTATACTATTCCTCTTGCCACTGGAATTTCAAATGACCATCCTCTGGCTTGATATCAACCTATTCCTATTTCAAATTCTTGAATTTCTGCAGTGCACTTGGGTAGATTTGATACATACAGTAGTTAAGGGACAAATTTTATTCATGCTGTTAGATGGTGAGAAATTTTGTGCATGCTAATATTATGATAAAATGATGAATGTTTCAAACAATAGGCCTGATTTCATTAAGAAAGATTCATTTATGTTAAATATATTTTTTATTTATTTTCAGTGCAAATGTGTCTTTCATCCATGCCTTTTCATCTCAGCAAGGTTACTACAACTGTGATTTTCCACCAAGTCACCTTTTTAAGTTTGCTTGGGGAGCAGTTCAAGATAGTGCCCCTGATGTATACTACCTGTTGTCAAAATTGTACTTTGATAAGGAGACACTTAGTGGCCTGTTGCAGAAACATGCCTATGGAGGGGGGAATTTAACAAGTGAGGAAATTGCTTGTGATTGGTTACAGCAGAATAGGGATACCTGGATGCAATGGTTACCATCTGGGAGTTTTAATAAAACACCAGTTTATCTTGGAGGGATGTTCCCTTTATCAGACAGCGAGGATGCTGTTTGGAGCAATCCTGGAATTTTGCAGGGTATGAGAAATTTATTTAGACTCCAAAGAGGTCATAGATACTTGAAGGGCAAACAATTTTGATGTTTTATGTTGTCACTTAATGGCATATATGGTTTAATATTATTGTTATATTCCTTTGTTTTCAAACCCAATGAACTTTGATGTAACCAAAATATTCTCGAAAAGTAGACTCAGTTTACTATGAATTAAATTGAACCATAGTGTGAACTGGTTGGAGGTACAGTCTGCAAAAACCAAACATCCAAATTTTACCAACCTCTGGACCAATCAAAACCAAAATAATCCAGACTTGGTCACAGCTCTTTTCCTGCATTTCGGTCAGTTTGCTTGTTTTTACTTAATGTTTTCATTGGCTCCACATGCTGTTTCCCTTTGATTTGATTGGCTGTTGTCATTACTTTGGTTTTGGTATTATGACACCAAATGAAATGAACTCTTATATTGATTGCTAGTTATTCAGTGTTTTTCTTTGTTGCAGGTGCCCTGATGGCTTTGGAAAGCATCAACAGTGATTTTAAAATTCTTGATAATTACAGCTTGGAGCTCATTGTAGAAGACACACACTGTAAAACATCTCTCATTCTCAATGCATTCATCGAGTTTATGTCACGATCTCATAATAAATCAGTTGTGGGAATCATTGGCCCTGCCTGTTCAGTTCAAACTGAGATCATTGCTGAAGTTGCACCATTGTATAATACAATGGTTATGGGTTATAGTGTGGAAGGTGTTGCACTGGCAGATCGGGAAAAGTACCCTTTGTTCTTCAGAACCTCTCCTAGCTATGCAGAATTCAAGTTTGCATATGCTGCCATCTTTGGGTTTTTTCAGTGGAAGCAATATGCCTCATTAACAGATACAAACTATGTATCACGCACTGTGACAACAACCCATGAATATCTTGAGAGCCAAGGAATTGACTTGGTGTATGCAAGACAGATCACAAATCAAGACAGTGTAGATATTAAGACTTATGTAAGGTCCTTAAAGGAAAGTTCAGCCAGGATTATTATTTCAACTTTGTTTGAGGGTCTGGCAAGAGCTGTTGTGTGTGAGGCATATATTCAAGTGAGTGATTGTTTTGGCTTATGCATGAAAATAGTTTTTTTGGGTAACTGTGATTGGTAACTGTGAATATCAGAGATGTTTATGAGCATTACTCCCTCATCAGAGATATGTTGGGCTAATTCTCAAAACCTTAGCTTTATAGACTCTTTACAATGGCCAATTTACAGTATCAACCAAACCAGAAACAATAATAACCCCTCATGGATGCCACTCCACTGTGACAGTTTCTTCAGAAACTTACTTCCCATATTCTGAAATATATATGGAATGCGTTAATTTGTATTTTTAAGATAAAACGAATCAGGCATCACAAAACTAAATCAAAATCCAGTGGATAGCTTAATACACCTTTCAGACAACCAGGGCCTAGTGCTTGTAACAAGGGAATAGACTTAATTGAGGAAAGATCCCCTGTGAAATTATGAGTTAAAACATTTTGGTAGCATACCCATATTTATGTTACCGGTAATCAACTTGATTTCCTTCAGGGCTTGACTCCTCAAAAAGGTTATGTTTGGTTTCTGCCAGCATGGCTAGCACCAGATTGGTGGGATCCGAATCATTCTCACCCTGATGGTGACACCTCTGAAGGGATACCCAGTATACCTTGCTCTGCAGCCAACATGATGGAGTTTGTTAGTGGAGGGTATTTCTCTCTTTCCAACGCATTTTACGGCGAGGACTTGGACACAATACTAAGTGGAGGGACTGTGAACCAGTGGAGACAAGAGTATGAAAGGAGGGTCAAGAATCAGGTTATCTCTGCAGTGTATACATTTAGTTGTATTCAGTCACTTACACTCACTCTCTCACTCTCTCACTCTCTCACTCTCTCACTCTCTCACTCTCTCACTCTCTCACTCTCTCACTCTCTCACTCTCCCCCTCTCTCACTCTCTCACTCTCTCACTCTCTCACTCTCTCACTCTCTCACTCTCTCACTCTCTCACTCTCTCACTCTCTCACTCTCTCACTCTCTCACTCTCTCACTCTCACTCTCTCACTCTCTCACTCTCTCACTCTCTCACTCTCTCACTCTCTCACTCTCTCAATCTCACGCCCTGCAATTGCGCATTGCATTTCGTGCAGTACTTTGTAACAACATGTAACTGCTTGTATGAAAACATCAATCTATCACTTTTGGTGTCTACAGCCGTGTCGTAACTTGTTTTTTGTGTCTCAAAGAAGTCAGTTATGACAATTTACATCTTTACGTTTATTACACTTTTTCATGAAGATTAACTGTATGTGTTACTCGTTAGTCATAAATGAATGTTAATGTCACTAATAATGCACGTTCACACTAGCCACTGAACTAGTTCCTATGTAATATGAATTTTTTTCAGGATCACACTCCCTCAGGATATGCAAGTTTTGCTCATGATGCTGTGTGGGCCTATGCACTGGCGCTTGATAAACTTTTTAAGTCTCAACCAGCAGGACTGGATACAATAAGAACAAATCACACAACGCAGTAAGTTGACGCTTCTAACAGTCGATGAGAAGAATGACTGATTGTTTACGGTTTAGTTTGTAGCAAAGACCTTTGTGTGGAATTGGAATAAGAAGATCTTAATAGCTGTGAAAAAGAGTCGATTCTAGTTTTAATCTGTCACAGAGTTAATCATAACCATTACAATTTAATTTTGCATGAATCAAAACTATAACAAAATTCTCGAACGTGATTGGTTATCACCAACCCGATTTGAGCACTAGTAGGACAGTGTACGCGTCATGCTTGTAATTGGACAGTGAAATAGGACAGTTTAAGAGACAGTTAATACGTCAAGCCTATCTAAGTGGACAACAGCGTCATGAGCGCGCGCTGTTGTCTCGTATTTTGCCGAGTTAACTGTTGATTTTTTTGTGAAAACTTACAATCGATGTCTAGTTTCTTTCTCAAATTTTGTCATAGTTTTGATTAATAGGTAACAGTACTTCGTGTGGTCCGATTCTGTCTGTAATCATACTCGTGATTAACGAATATGATTCGCGGTCATCCGATTTTGTTAATCACTCGTATGATTACAGACCGAATAGTAACAACCACTTATCCTATAAAAAAAACTGTGGAATTTCCAAAATCGAGAATTTTTACCTTTAGAAATCGTCTCTACCGGATATATTTGTCCTAAATGTATTTTTTGTTTTCGGAAATTGTAACAGCTATGATTAATTGGTAGCAGGACTTTTTGTCGTCCAATTCTGTCTGTAGTCATACTCGTGTTAACAAATCGGACTCCCGCTTCGCAGTCGTCCGATTTTGTTAGTCACTCGTATGATTATAGACCGAATTGGACTCCACTAGTTCCTATTACCATTTTTAATCTGCAGCCCGACCCTCCTTTCTCGGAGAACTGAAGCTCAAGAGTTGTTTTTGTTATTAAAGGCCCTACACCTTTTTAAGCTCGCACGAGTTACATCCTCTGTAAGACCTAAATTGAATCCGTAAAACGTTGACTATCTCAGGTTTGAAAAGTGCGACCTTACTACTCTGAAATGTAACCAGGTGAAATTTGTTTAAAAGTATTTTAGTCACATTGAATTTTGCGTCACCTAAAGCTTAGTATTTTGTGAATGATTTCCATTCCCGGCCTAGACTTTTTTCTAGGCTACTTCAAAATGTTCAATCGTTCTCAATTCGAAGCATTGTGTATGAGTTACAAATAAAAATGACGGTGATCGTAAATCTTATGACGGTACTGTCGGGTATTAAACCCAGACTTCGTTGGTGGGAGGCTGGTGATATCTAGTAAGCGCAATCGCTCGATTGTGTTCGTGTGTGTGTGCCTGTGTGTTTTTAAACCTTCTGTATTCGAAGGCTTTAGGAAGTAATGACTAGTGTAACCATACTCTCCCAAGAGAATACTTCCCTGCCATTGTTTGAAATTATTCTTACTACTTAAGACACTACTTGCTTTTTTTCACAGGCTGTTGAAGACTTTCCTCCAACAGACCAACTTTAGTGGTGCGTCTGGGCGTGTTATTTTCAGAGATGGCGAGCGGTACCTTCCCACAGTTGAAATGGAGCAACGGTTTCCTGCCAGGGTCGTAAAAGTCGGGCGTGTGCTCCCTAACATGTACAAAGCCTGTGGCAGTAGCAATCGTTGTCTGGAAATGAATGAGACCAGTATCCTGTGGCCAGAGGGGAAAAGACCAACGGACGGTAGATCAAGTGAGTGTATGCAGCTGGTAACTCGTAATTGCCGAGAACTGAAGTGAAATTCTCCCCACAGTTGATGCACATTTTCTTGATTATGGTTAAAAGAATTTGGTGTTTAATCAATGTACGTTGTATCGACCTTTAGCTTGTGAGTTTGCCTATCCTCTTCAATCCTTTTAAGGACAATGTTGTGATGTTTTATGGAGAAAAAAATCAAGCATTTCTTATCTTTATTTCTCTTTTCAGAGCCGTCCTCTATTGAAGTTTGCTCAGTGGAGTCTTTCAGAGCCGCTCTCGGTATTTCGTGCACTGGAGCCATAGCTGTCATAAACGCAATAGGTAAAATGAAATTTCAATACAAAATACATTCAGCTGGGGAAATTGTATCTTATTTTCCGCAATTACTGTGAACTCGTATTTATGGCACGGTTGTCAGGTGATGTATAGTATTTAATTTTTGGGGCACCCTGTCACGCTTCTCTTTTTTTTTAGTTTGTGTTTGGTTGTGGAACTGAAAAGTCACTCAAACCAAAGGGCCCGAGAGAACATATAATGAACATTCACTATTTATGTTTACTATCGTTCGCTTGAGTGATATTTTTTGTCACATACAGTCGTAAATGTTATGACAGACATATTCTCTTTTGGCTCCGCCCTCTGTCAAATTTAAATTATTAGTTAACCACACAAAGCGCGGGAAAGCCTGAGTAAGAAAACATTATTGCTGATTGGCTGATAGGGTGGCGCAAACGAGATTTCTAGACCAACTTTAGAGCGTAACAAAGAGAAGCAAGTGAAATCCCGGATCTCTAACGAGTAAAAGTAAAACGCAATGTTTGTTTTTTACACTTGGTTTGTCTTTCTTTCCACAGCCATCGGTTTGTTCCTCGTCATTGGTATAAGTCTGATATGGATCTGCATAAAGAGAAGGTAGGGATGATTGCTCGTTGTCATGGTTGTCGACATCAAATATTTCGAAAGAATCAATTCAAAACCCGTACTTTAGGTTGCTTCTTCGTCGCAATGTGGATAGTCACATTTTCCGCTTGAAAGAGAAAGAAACCAGTCGGATTCATAATTTTTTTAAATCGGGTTTTAGCAAGTAGTTGCCTTCCCTCAAGGTGCGAGACAATTGAAAGGAGAAATTTTATCAGAAATAAGAAATAGTTTTAATAATTGTTATTAAGATTTATTTGGCCCCCTTACTTGGCAGTGAAAATAACATAGGGACCAATAGTTAACTATCCAACGAGGCAACGACATAGCTGACTTAGTGTGATAACAAGGAAAGAGGAAACACTTGACGTGATAACATTCAAGAATCAAAAATATAATTATCATTAAATAATCAGAAATGAATTTGTAACATCTATTCTCTACGAAAATGCAACTGTGAATTTATTCCATTGACTAAGTTTCACTGATGACAGAGCAGTCGACCAAAGTCATCTTAAATGCTCAACTAAATTGTTTTAAAAGGCCATTTTCATTTGAGCGAAGACTGTGATGGGACTTGTCTTTGATTGTATCTAGGAATATCGTAAGACCATCAACGATTACCTTAATTTAAAATCCAACAGCACAGCGACAAGGCTGAGATTCAACGTGCCATGTCTGGCTACCCGTGAAGTTTGCTTCAAATTTAATTATCTCTTAACGACCCAGAACCCAAGTACTTTGGCGACCAAGCGAAAACATAAACAAAAGAACATGCATTTTTCTTTTCGTAATTGTGAAAGGTTTGTAAGGGGTTATAACGCATTATGCCTCGATTGCATTTTTTCCCTCTCAAAAAATGTTTTGAGGAAGAAATTGATGTGAACGTATATGGGCGCGCGCCGAGTAGTGCGCAAAAGCACGCGCAAAGATGACGAAACAAGTGATGTAGAAGCTCGTCATAAACAAACCCAAAGAAAACTTGATTTGTTCAGAGTCCAAGACGATGGATTCAACAGTGAGACGCGGAACGTTTTTTCTTCGTGAATTTTTTATTATCGTCTCCTGTTATTTTAATTGCATTTTGTATGTTCTCACAAGACCAATTTGTCTTCTGGTATGCTGTATTTTTTCCTTTTTTCACAAGTTGTGGAAAATATTAAGTGATTTATTCGGTGATCACTTTGATGAAGAAGGACCCGCATCTGAGCGGAACAATGTGAGTACAGCAGCTCATACTATTGGAGAGCTGCGTATTGAAACTCAAGACAAGAACGATACTCAAGGGCCGAGGGAAGGAAGGTGGAACTCGTCAAGAAATTCTGAAAGTTACAAAGCTGGAACAAGAATACACCGGCTGGCGGATGTGCGACGGACGTATGGCGATACAAGATTTCGTCAGTCAGAGAAGGTCGCATATCATAATCAAGTAAGAACAGGCAATTTTAAGAATTCAGTTACTGGTCTGCAGTTGCCGCTATGGAGACAAAGACTATTTGAACGTCGGTGTCCTTGGAACACATCTCAAATAACAAACAAAATGAGATACATGGGAAATAGCAGTGCATTCCGGTGCAGCGACCGGATGAAGGGCAGAAATCAAGTGCAGGCACCTCCAGTCGAAGAGCTTTATTCAGGAGATGTCAAATGGAAACCCAAAAATTATTCCCCAGCAAGTGGACAGTGGTGGCCATGTGTAAGACCAGGACCCGTTGAAGGCTGTCGTAGTGAGGAAACACTTAAAAGGCTGGTAATAAAACCAAGACCCGCTGAAAGCTGGCGTTTAAAGGGAAGATCTCAAATGAGAGTTGGAAACAACTACGTATTTTCATGCAAGGACCGAAACAAGGCCGGGCTTGAAATGCAACCACCAGCACCACCAGTCGATCTTTTTCACGAGAAGAGAGTCTCTGGTGTGGATTTAAAAAATGCGCCATTAGGTGAAAGTAACATTTCAAACTGTTTCAAGAGGAATTGTTTAGTTTCTGAAGACTTCTGGAGAAGAAGTAAGATGCTTTTCTGGCCGTTTATTTGCGTGGTAAATGGTATGAGAGATGCTCTGGCACACCTGGCTCGGAAAATCTGCGCTTATGGCCACAGAGTTGTGAGTGGGTACTACGTGAAAAGCAAGGCGAAGAGGCCTTGTCCAGCGGGCTTCACTGATGATGATGAATGCGCACCTAACAGCGAGATCGGAAATAACTTGAAGCAATGCCGACAACGAGAATGGAAACTGTTAAACCTTGGTGCCTTAGCGCGTTTGATTCGAGAACTTTTTTGTCTCGTTGTAAGTGCTTCTTACCGTTCTCTTTCGGATGTTTTTTATGGGATCAAGAAACTTTGTACAATTGTTCACGCCTTCTGTTATGTTAGTAAGAGACAAAACCAAAACCTTAATGTAAGTGTCGACTGTTTACATCAAGTGAAGGAAGAGCGTCAATCTGAAACATCCCGTCTGAGAATTGAAGAGCCTTCGGAACCTCGCGGAGCAGTCAAGTCAGGACAAGTTGATATGTTGAACGTCTCTCGTAGTGTGCTGAGATCTTCTTTGAATGAAGTTGTGAATTGCCAGGCCTCTTCAAACAGTGACATATACTCTGATCCACTGGTGCGCAGTCCTTTGGAAGTTTCTAAGACTCAGGATGAATGTTTGAACAACTCACCGCCTGTTCAGCGACGCAAAAAGACTTGTTCTGAATTATTCACCGACAGCAAGGTAAAGAAAGAAGTAATCCCACCAGAAAGTAAGAGTGAGACTGATGCAAATCCAAGGAAGGAAGAAAACCACTCTGCTTCACCTCCCCAATTAGCAGCCGCTTGGAGTGTCGTTAAATCAATACCACCCATTACAGAAAAGAAAGTAAAAAGTACCCGATCACGCTTAACCCAAGAAGTCCCAACTCAAGTTGAAACACAAGACCAAGAAGAGAAGTATCACACGGGAAAACTCTCCAAGACCAGACGCAGGCAGAAGCGTCAAATGTTATCTGATAGAGTCACCAAAGGTGTGTTGAAAAAGAAGGAAGAAAAGCAGTCTACTTCGCCTGTCCATTTAACTGGTAATGAGAGTTTTGTTGCACCAACACCACCAAGTGAAGAAAAGGAGGTACAAACCGCCCTATCTTTCTCTACTCAAAAAGGTTTAACGCCAGACCAAGAACAAAAATTATCAGGATCTGCGCAGAAACGTCGACTGTCTGACAGTGTCACCGAAGATATGAAGACTAAAAAGGAAGTAACACAGTGTACCTGTCCCGTTCATGTTGTCGCTCGGAAAGACGTTTCTACACAAACTGAATTAATTTCAGACAAGGCAGAAGAGAATGCGATACCAATTTCAACTGAAGCAGTCCCGGCGTACGTTAAAGAAGAGGATGATGGGCAGAGATTACAAGGAGGGGGTCGTGAATGTCAAGCGCTGTCTGCTAGTGGCACGGGAGTCCAAATTACCCAGTGCAATGCAAAATCGTCATTGGTTGAGGAGTACATTGATGTCAACGCACAAGTGTCTAAAGGAAAGAGGACTAAGAGAGGTGACAAATATAAACAGCTTAAGTCTGTGAGGTCCAAGGATGCCAGGACAACTTTACTCTGCTCGGCCAGTTCCTCAGAAGTGTCGATAAACGTGAAAAGAAAGGCTAGAGGCGATTCACCCTGCAACGTGGAGCTTCATACCACGGAGTTTGGAACAGAAGAGATTGGCATACCACTCTCCATTGAGGCAGTCAATGCTAACGTTGAAACAGAAGATGAAAGGCAGAAATTACAAGGAGAAGTAGGTGAATGTCAAGTGTTGTCGGCTAGTGGCACGGGAGTCAGAATTACTCATTGCAATGCAAAGTCGTTAGTGACTGAGGAGGACACTGACGATGAACCAGAAATGTCTACAGGAAAGCGGACTAAGAGAGGTGACAATTGTAGACAGCTGATGTCAAAGAACCCTGTGACCTCTTTTGTCTGCTCTGGCAGTTCCTCCGTAGAGTCAATAAACACAAAGAGAAAAACTCGAGGCGACTCACCCACCTGCTTGGAGCTTCATTCTACTGAGTTTATACCAGAAGCGAGTGCGATACCAGTTCCATTCAAAGAAGTCCCGGCTTACGTTAAAACAGAGGATGAAGGAAAGAGATTGCAAGGAGAAGTAGGTGAATGTCAAGTGTTATCAGCTAGTGGCGCAGGAGTCCAAATAACCCAGTGCAAAGCAAAATCGGCTTTGGCTGAGGATTATACTGATGTCGAACCACAGATGTCAATAGGAAAGCGAACCAAGAAAGGTGACGGAGATAGTTCCTCAGCAGAGTTGAGAGACGTGAAAAGGAAAGCGAGCGACGACACATCAAGCACCTTAGAGCCCCATGTTAACGAGATGATGCTCGGGAAAACATGCCAACCGCTCAGCCAAGCCATAGAAAAACAAGTACACGACACTGAAATGGTGGAAAGCGTAGATTCATCCTTGACTGATCAGGAAGAGCCGATGGAATTCATCGATGGACAAGATGCTGACACCTATAAATTTGGATTTGCTAGCGAAGATCATCAGCCTCCTGCAAGGAAAGACTTTATGGAGGACACGGATGTAATGGAAACAGACCAGCTGATACAAGAATGCACAAAAAATCAAATGGAGACATTGGAAGCATATCAACAGCATGCAATGCAAAATCCATTTGGTGTAGTTTCTGATCGTATGCAGGCATTTCATGTGCAGCCACTTGTGGAAATGGAAACAGATTTTCCGGCCATTCCGACCACGCCCTCCTTTGTTCAGCACAAGTCAGCGCTTTCAGGTCTGAAGTCATTTTCATTTAAGAATACGTTGGGACAACAGAAAAATGTTCTGAAGCCAATTGATCGTGTGCAGACAGTCCAAGAGATGGAAACAGATCACATACACGAACCTGTCATACCATGTTTTGCACAGCAGCACGCAATGGAAGGAAATCGCGAACCAGCTCAATTTACAATGGCATTTGGACAGAAAGTGGATGTGAAGTTGCCAACCTGTATTGATGAGGAGATGCCTGAGGAAAACGAATCTGTGCCAGAACAAGAAACAATGGAGACTGATCAAATCCCTCTCGATTCATGTCAGCCACCGGACACGGCACTTGGGAAAACGGTAAATGATAAGGGGCCATTTGCTTCTGTGGTAGACAATTTTTGGAAGGAAACTTTTGGAAGGTCACTAACTGATGGAATCCCTACGGTCCGAGCTCCGCCAACATTGATTGGCTCGTTGACGGACACAACACCAGAATCTGCAACGCCAATCAACAACCAGAATCCTCAAGGAATTGAAAGTACACTTGGAAATGAACTGAACTTATCATCAACTGAGCAGCAGTTTTCAGAATCTTCTGTGTGTGATCCAATATCAACAAAGCTTTTAACCATGGAGCAGCTTCAACTTGTGCCAGCAGTCTCTGACAATCTTGATGGCTCAGACTCCGAATCAGACAGTGAGTCCAGTAATAGTTCTATAGTGAACTTGGCGCAACGGATCCTTGATGATCTGGAAGCAGAAAATGCTGAAAGAATGAAGATGCAAGAGCTTCAGCTCGTGCCTGATACGTCACATACCCCTGATTGCTCAGACTCAGATGAAGCGGAACATGGATCTGAGGACGAATATGAACTGGATTCGGAGACGATCGACAAGTTTTTAATTCTTGACACTGCACCAGAGCATGTTGATCTCATAAATAAGTTGATAACGCAGAAGGAATTATCTTCTGATGATTAATTTTATAGAACGTGTTTTGGACAGCTATAGAAGCAGAGTTGACTAATCGTTTATAGTGTACATTATGTTCAATACCATAAGCTGTTTTGTTTTTAACGAATTGAATGCAGTGGAAAGTGGCAAAACGTTTTGTAATATTTTCATTAATAACGAGTTAAAATTGATCAACAATCAAGTTAAGGAATGATCAAAGCAAAGTTGAGTAAATTGTGATTAAAAACATGCTTTAGATAATGAATTGCTTTCTAGATTGATCCAACTTGATGTAAATATCGAGAATGAGGTTTTTCTTTTTTTCTTTTTTTTCTTTTTTTGGTTTTTGAAAAGAGACAAGCCAAAATCAAATGTTAGCATGAATTTGCGTTACTTGTAATAAAGAGTACATTTGATTAAATCTTGAGATCTTGAGAGTTAGAGATCTGCATTCTTTTAATCGTTAATCACCGGGATATTCAATTTATTGCTAAAGAAGGAGAATGATTTCTTGTGAAGGATACGTAGTGCAGGAAATTTAGGGTACATAAAAGTGCCGTTGCGGCGAGAAGGGAAGTTAAATGTTTTGCTTGCTTGGTTGCTGCGCTAAAATCTGATGGCTGCATTAATTTAACCTTCCTATGACTAAAAAACATTTTTGTGGTTGGGAAAAAGAGCGGCTTTCCCAAGTTGGCTTACTTATCTGCAAAACATGTGGATTGTTTACGAAAGTCATCTTTGAGCCTGCGAGCAGGTTTTCGCTAGCGAGAAGAGAAACAAGCCTGTAAGACTCGAGTATGCGCGAGGTCTTCGGAACTCTGATTTCGAAAAGTTGTCAGATCCCTCGCAGGCTTCACGCTGGCTTTAACTCTTAGGCTTCGCCGCTCTTTTCGCAGCGCCATTGAGAGCTTGTGCGCAAGCGAATACCTTTCCTTATTTTACGAAAATTAAATTTCTGAATGTTGCAATTACATCGAACATAATTTGCTACAAGTTTAGAGAGGCTGTTGCGTACACGCAATGTAATAGAAGTTCTTTTTCTGTCTTAAGGCATTTGAACAATCACGAGCTACGTAGAAAGACAAATTTTTGATTCAGTCAATGAATTTTGTCATAACAACTGGAGGAGCTAGTAGCAAGCCGCCCGTTGTGGTTTTTCACATAAGAACAAGTTACTTAGCTATTTTCAAAATGGCGACGTCCATAGTCGATTTTTTTTTAACCCATTTTAAACCATTCTGTAACAAGGTAATGTGATTTTATCAACCGAGTTGATAATATGAATTGGTCCCCATAAGGAGATTCTAAATCTGATGTTTCGAGCGTTAGCCCTAATACTTCCCACAGACGCTACAACACAATTCCTTTGTGCTAAATTCTGCCAT
This sequence comes from Pocillopora verrucosa, assembly GCF_036669915.1. Taxonomy (NCBI): domain Eukaryota; kingdom Metazoa; phylum Cnidaria; class Anthozoa; order Scleractinia; family Pocilloporidae; genus Pocillopora; species Pocillopora verrucosa. The sequence continues at coordinate 27,561,153 of NC_089314.1, read as the reverse complement.
CAGGTATGATCGTAAGTACAAGGAGACACAACAGAGGATGGAAGAGTTGGGATTGATGGAACAGTCTCCTGTGCTTCACCTTGACGAGTGGGAGATCCCTCGGGAGAGCATTGTTTTAAATCGTAAGCTTGGTGAAGGAGCATTTGGAGCTGTGTGCGGTGGGGAAGTTATTGGGCTTAGGTCAGAGGGAGAATGGTTACCTGTGGCAGTGAAGTCTTTGAAGATTGGCTCCTTACCCGAAGACAAGGTAACAGAAGTGTTAAGTCTTAAGTAGTGTTACGCTGAGTATTGAATGATTCAAAACAGTTTTTCGTCAATACCGTTAGAGACTTGCTGTTAAGAAAATTGCTCCAAAATTACAAGGAAAAGCCAAAGTTAAGAGGTTAATTATTCAAACTTTGTGTTTCTAATGAGATGGCGGACTCAAATAGGGGCAGTACCAAGTTTCTATATAGTAAATTTGTAACTACACTTTTTTATCGTCCTCTGTCGCGACCGGCCATAGTTTGTTAGTTTTTCTGTTCCTTTTTTGTTGTTGTTGTTGTTGTTGTTGTTGTTTTTAAAGCTACAATCAGCAAAACAAAAAGATTTTGACACTTTTTGACTGAGGGGATAATATTTTAGAATACCGGGCCAATATTATTACTTATTTCTTTACGGGAAGCCCCTGTCCCCTGATTAATGTTACACTTCGCTATCTGTAATTGCGCACAATGTAAGACACTCACAGATTCATTAAGGTATGCTTGTTTCTCTTGCAGCTTGAATTTCTGAGTGAGGCAGAAACGATGAAGATCTTTGACCACAAGAATATTGTGAAACTGCTAGGTGTTTGCACCAAAGGAGAACCAGCTTTTGCCGTAATGGAGCTGATGATACATGGTAAGTGATATTGATAGTAGTCGTTCCTGTGTTATTCGCGTTTGATTGTTCAATTGGTGATTCCTTTGAAAGAGCTGAATGATATTGTAAATTCGCAACTATTCGTATCGCTTTTCGTGCGAAATCATCTTTAAAATTGTGCTATTTATTTGTTGTGCTTCATTCGGTCCTTTTAGGTGACCTAAAAAACTTCCTGCTGGCCAGACGTCAATTTGCAAATCAGGACTGTAGAGAGGTATTGTCAGTTATCTTCAAGTTATTTATTGTAATCTTGGGTGAAAATCTGTTCACATGCCTCTTAAAACTTAGGTTAGAATGAACATACCTGTTGTTCAAAGGGGCGAACAGGAAACTTAAAAGTAAATCATCAAACATAATTGCATTATTTCAAACCGGACAATTGTTCCGTTCATGGCGGTCTTTAGGTTGATCTGTTTAGGTTAAAAAGGGGCCTAGTCGATATAATACCATTGTTTATAAATAAGTTGACATTCTTAGATTGGTGATGCGCCGTCTCTTACTAGACAAGTTATATTTGCTAGCATTGACATGAAATGATTTTAAGTTATAAATTTTGAAATGAAGACTACAAGCAATCCCTCCTTTTGGCGAAGTGCGATTAAAAAAATATGAGTGAAACAAAGGTTTATGTTAGCGAGTCGCGCGAAACTTGGGAGTGAGGCTGCTGGGAACTTTTCTTGCGCCTCACTTCCAGAGTTCTGCGTGACGTGGTAACATTGATTCTTTTCACTTAGATGGGACTGCTCATGGTCTGTTTAAAATGGAAAGAAAGATTTGAAGTGTAACGATTACAATCCATTTTTATTGTCTTCAGTACAGCCCATTCATTACAAGTTGTTCTCTCGCGTTCTTGTACAGTTTTCGAACCTTGCTGTAGAAGTTACTGTAGTTATTCATGGACGTTAATTTTCTTCCAGGCCGAAGATGTTACTCCTAAAAGGTTAACTGCAATGGCGTTAGACATTACCAGTGGACTAAATTACCTCGCAGAAATGAAGTTTGTTCATCGGTATGCTGGTGGATGTTATTCCTTGCAATAGACCATCTTCTTCAGTGTTTTTTTTTTCTTCTCTTACATTTGTTTTGAGTTGGGAATCAGCAAAGCGTGTGAACCTGCCTCGCAAATGAGGGCGTTTCATTATTAATCTGGATGTGAGTGTTTCTGTGAAGCTCAGAAAAGCGTGAACAATTGAAAGCTATTATGGAATGTTGTTGTGTTTCATGGATTACACCAATTAACCGTCACTAAACTTAACCGTTAGCAGAGACGGTAATTTTTTGAGGGCGAGAAGTTTGCGCGCGTTTTCAGGACACTGTTGACCTGTCAAACTCAAATGAAAGTGTTCACAGTTTTATGAGTTTTACTGAAAACGTGAAATGATTTAGTTTTTGTGTTCATTTTTAGTGACCTGGCTCTGAGGAACTGCATGGTAGGGTCAGGTCATGTGGTCAAACTCGGCGACTTTGGTATGGCGCGCGCTATGTACGATTCGGATTACTACAGGTTTGGACGTAAAGGTAAAACTCTGATTTATGTCTACATACCACAACAAAGCACTGCGGAGAAGCCAAGAGGGGAAATTTATCACGCTTTCGGGACTCGTTTGACTGTTAGAATTAGGTCGGAACTGGTCAGGGGTTAGGGTTAGGATTAGGTTCAGGGGTTAGTTAGTTCAGGTCAATGGGAAGTAGGTTACTTTTTTCTGTGTGATGATCACGACCAGCAATCGTCAAATTCCTTTGGAGAAGGTAATTGGCAGCCTATTTTTACTCTTTTGAGGAGGTGCTGTTTTTTCTTTTTCCCAAAATTTGAAGAGGTACTGTTCTTCCTTTTTCCTGGTCTGCCATACGTTTAGTTATTATCTTCGTCAAGTTCTTGCCCGTCTTCGCTTCCCTGTCCTGACATATCGCGTGTTTCTCAACAGGCATGCTCCCTGTTCGATGGATGTCTCCCGAGTCTCTTGCAGATGGCGTATTCACGACTAAGTCTGACGTGTGGAGCCTGGGCGTGACCTTATGGGAACTGGCGACGTTCGGCAGCTTTCCTTATCAGGGCCTCTCGAATGGAGAAGTTGTGGTGAGAGTCAAACAAGGGCACTTTATGGAAAAACCACAGGGGTGTACTGGCGAACTGTAAGTGTCCACGTCTACGCGAATCGCG